>NC_060151.1:7409845-7462700 GCF_021292245.1 Micropterus dolomieu
GTTTTAGAATTGACTTTAAAATTCTATTGATCACTTTTAAAGCTCTTCATGGCCTCTCGCCTTGTTATATTTCTGACCTTTTAGTCCCATACGCACCAGCACGTACCTTGAGATCCTCGGGCAGAGGTCTGTTGTCTGTTCCAGAGTCTCGACTGAAAACTAAAGGGGACAGAGCGTTTGCTGTCAGGGCCCCGAGGCTCTGGAACAGCCTGCCCGAGGAAATCAGGTCGGCTGAGTCAGTGAACTCTTTTAAGTCCCTTCTTAAAACATACTTTTATAGGAGAGCTTTTCCCGATCTTATTTGACTTTATTTTATCCCTTTTTATTTTATTGTATTTTACTAATTTTATATTAAATTTTCATGCTCTTATCTTTTTTTTTTTGTATTATTCTTTACACTTGTTAAAGCACTTTGTAACTTGTTTTTGAAAAGTGCTCTACAAATAAGGATTATTATTATTATATTATTATTATAATTAGACACATGACATTACAATTTAGCAACATCAAAAGGAGACAGTAGTGTTGTTGTGAGTTTTGTTGTGCCGTATAAGTAGAGGATGTTTACTGTTGCTTTACTGCTTTACATACTTAACTTTGGGGTGGGGTGGGGGTCAATTATTATGTGAAGATATGAAGTTTTATGGGCTGGGCTAAGCCCCCAATGTTTCAAGATCCTAAAAACGCCCCTGTCTGCAAATTAAAGTTTGGGGTAAGACTGGGTAATTATTTCTGTTGCATTTCATAAATCATCTGTAATATATTTCAAAATTATCAAATAGCCTACTACAGTATTGCCAGGAACATTACTTGTTGAAAAGTAGGCCTACTTACAGTAACGTGATACATACAGGGGACTCCAGAAGGAACCTCAGGTGTTACCTGCTCATGTGGATTGACACTGATGTTACACAGGGTGCTGTTCATTGTTGTAATGGAGTACAGGAAGTAGAAAAGTTTTTTTATGGTGGTTTCTATAGTAAATACAGCTATAGTGAAAACCAGAAGTGTTCACCTGGGTGGTGATGGAGCAGTGGATAAGACACATGGCTCTGTTGAGGGACACCAGGCTTCGATTCCCTCTGCGACATCCATCCATGTGTCCCTGAGTAAGACACTTTACGCTCCAGAGGCGTGCAACCTCTGACATATAGAACAACTGTGAGTCATTTTGGATGAAAGTGTCAGCTAAAATTATTAATTAATTCATGAAAAGCCAAGGCAGAAGTAGAAGATGAAAATAACTAAATAATAAACTCAGCATGGCTCCTCTAATTGTAAACTAAGTTGAAACTATTTACTATTTACCTGTCAAATAGGAAGTTTTATGTGTCTGTAAATAACTATGTCTCTTCATTCTGTCCAGTTAAATATGGTGTGCCTCAGGGGTCGGTCTTAGGACCCATTTTGTTTTCCTTGTATCTGCTTCCCCTTGGACATATTCTCCATAAACATGGTATTTCTTTTCATATTTATGCTGATGACACACAAATGTACTTGCCCGCCAGATCCACAGATCCTGGAATGCTGAGTTCACTTAACAACTGCCTTTGTGAAGTTAAAAAATGGATGTCAAATAATTTCCTCCAGCTGAACTCAAACAAAACAGAAATCCTGGTCATCGGGTCCCAGCAGATGGCAAATCAAATACTGCCATCTGCTGGTTCCCTAGTAAATAACATTAAGCCTGTTGCAAAGAACCTTGGTGTCTGGTTTGATATTAATTTAAATTTCGAGCAGCACACCACAAAGCTTGTTCAATCGTGTTTTTTCGACACCGAGACCATTTTACATGCCTTCATCTCATCACGCCTGGATTATTGCGGAGCCTAACAGCCTAACAGCCTTTTCACTTGTTTAACCCAAAAATCTACTGATCGACTCCAGACTGTCCAGAACTCAGCTGCCAGGCTTTTAACCAGAACAAAGAAATATGACCACATCACCCCTATTTTAGCTTTATTACACTGGCTCCCAGTATGTTTTAGAATTGACTCATGGCCACTCGCCTTGTTATATTTCTGACCTTTTAGTCCCACACACACCAGCACGTACCTTGAGATCCTCGGGCAGAGGTCTGTTGTCTGTTCCAGAGTCTCGACTGAAAACTAAAGGGGACAGAGCGTTTGCTGTCAGGGCCCCGAGGCTCTGGAACAGCCTGCCCGAGGAAATCAAGGCGGCTGAGTCAGTGAACTCTTTTAAGTCCCTTCTTAAAACATACTTTTATAGGAGAGCCTTTCCCGATCTTATTTGACTTTATTTTATCTGTTTTATTCTATTTTACTTATTTTATATTTATCTTTAAAATGTATTTTAGTCTTTTCAGTGTTTTCTTGCTTTTATCTTGTATTGTTTTTGTATTATTGTCTTTTGGGTATTATTGTCTCTACAGTTGTTAAAGCACTTTGTAACTTGTTTTTGAAAAGTGCTCTACAAATAAAGATTATTATTATTATTATTTCAACTGGGATCCCAAACTGAGCAGACCTAATGACAAACCACAGGCAAACATCTCTCTCAGTGCAAAAGAGAACCTATAGTGTCTCATGGAAGACAGTCTCAGCCGCCACTCACTTGCCTGACCTGTGTGTGGCTTTCAAGGATGGTCAGGCTCATATTAGTTTAGGTAACCGGTAGTCAAAAATACTTATAGTGTAAGTTCTTTTTAAATTTGTCCCAAATCCCAGATTATTGCTAACTTCACATCTTGTTCCCTTGTTCTACATGTATCAGTACTGCACTGGTACACTGATGGTAGTCTGTAATAATTACCCTGTAAACTGTGAAGAATTGCTCTTTACATTACCCTATATTGTATTTTATAATTGTATTATATATTTTTTTCATTATAAAATGTGTTAAGTGACTCACAACTGTATCTGTCGGATATGCCAAAATGTAGGTGAGTAAAATGTACAATATTTCACCCTGAATTGTAGTGGAGTAGAAGTAAATAGTAAAAAACAAACATGTTGGCTAATTATACCGTAACTGAGTAAATGTACTTAGTCACTTTTCACTACTGACAATAGGGACTACAGAAATAACACACTTTTTTTCAAGGATAAATTCCCCCCTTTTGCATTGCTTTTAGGAAACGGGCCGTGCTGTGCTTCCCAACCTGTCCATGCGATGGCGCTACTCACAGTACTGCGGCCATGAGAGGCGATTTATCTGCGGCACCAAAGCGGAAGCACTTCATTGGTCCACAAGGCCAAGATCAGCCCTTGAAAAGCAGCAAGGTAAATACGGGCAACGCTTTAAAATCATCTATGCAGCGTGAGATATCTGGGAATGTGCTGCCCAAACTGTTCGGTTTCAGTGTCTGTGTGTTTCACAACGAGAGGAGGCGACGGCGGGTGATGTTAGGAGGAGGAGGAGGAGGAGGAGGAGGAGGACGAAGAGGGCAAAGTCATATGTAACGTAGGTTAATGGAGGAAACGAGGCGCCGGTAGCTCCGCAACGAAGCCGTGAAAACACCACCCACAAAGTTGGTGGGAGGTGGATTGACCTAGTTATTATTAAGGAAACATTTATAAAGAAAACTTTGGATGTGTTAACATCGTTTGTGTCTTCGTCGTGTTTTAACAGCAGAGCAACATGGCTGCGTTAAGAGAGGATCTGTTAATGATGTTAACCTAATTTGACCGACAAGACAGGTTTACCTGCACGACCCCTCAGACAATTCACACCAAATAGAAATACCCTTAAAAAAACATGTATTTATTGCATTGTATACCCTTTTCTTTTCCTAACCCTCGTCTGTGTTCTTGATGTGTTTTATAAATGTTTATCATACTTAGCATTGAACTTGTGTTTTGACACGTCCTATTGTAAATGTGTAATGGTCCAACAGGTTAGGGTTACTTGTGGGGTGGGATTTTGTTGAGATATATCAAACTGTATTTCTTCGTGTGGTTTGTATAAGCTAAAAATCGAACAACACATAGAAAGCAGGTTTATCAGCCTAACTAATAATTTGCTTTGCTTGTTTTTTTGTTTTGTTTTTCTGTCTGCCAGCTCGGGGACTTGAGCTGCTGAAAGTAATAGTGACAGTATTTGCAGCCCTAAGCCCTTTCATTTCATTTTAATTATCAATTAATCCTGGAGGTTATTATATTAATCCCTTTGGCTTTAAAAGGGTATAAAAGAAGACACAATTCCCAAGTTGTCTTATTCAGATATCTTGTTTTGTTTTGTCAGTCCTTATCCAAAGATACTTAATTTATCATAGGAAGCGATGATATCCTATCAAACCAGCAAATATTCACATCTGACAAGCTGGAACCAGGCAATTTCTGGTATGTTTGCGTAAAGTAACAAATGATTTATTGATTTATTAAAGTTGTTGCAGATGAATGTTCGGTTGAAGGACTATCGATTTAAAATCTAATCTTGTAATGCTGCATGGTATATATGTACGGTTTAAATGGATTCAAGCTTCAAGTCAGATAAGAACTGTAGCGGTGTTTTGAAGGATATCCCAGTGCTTTCTGAGCTTACCATGACATTATATTTGTGGTGCAATCTAGTTAACCCTTAATTTTGCTTCTGCTAAATGCATGTAAATCATACAGGAAAACACACAAGCCCCGGTACGCCCTGGGAATGGCTGTAAACACACTGGCCTTATATAAGTGTGATGTGGGACAGTAAAAGCATTGTGCAGTCCCTTAACCACTGTCAAGCTAGCGTAATACCACAGTGGACTATTAATCAACATTCTTCTGTTCTGTTATCTGATGTCGTTCACACAGATGGCTCACAGGCTGCTAGTACGTAGAATTTGGACGTTCTCTGCGAAAGACATCCGCTGCCTCCCATCATCCCCTGCCATCGCCGCCACCTCTTCTTTCTCCACCTCCCTACAGTCCGCCACGACCAAGGTCTCCTTCCTCTCTCCATCACGCACCCTACCTCGCTGCCTTCCTCACGCCTCCCGCCGGGAAGTCTCTTTCAATGTACAGGACCACGATGACTTCACAGACCGGGTCATCAAAAGCGAACTGCCCGTGCTGGTTGACTTCCACGCACAGTGAGTACCTCAGGGAGGGACAGTGGCAGATAACAGACACAACTGAATGAGGGTATAGATACATACAAGTGATCAAATGTTATGTGTTTTAGATCATTCTCATGTTTCTAATGGATAAATTAAGAAAAACAAGCAACCGTTTGGATTTGAGAGCAAAGAACAATATAGGATTTCTCTTTTTTACTTGATATTAATCAGATCTACAAATGTCCTGTTGCTTGAATAACTGGGTAAGTGACTGACTAATGGCTGCGTTACAATCCTGTAGAAGCCAACTAATGAAGCAAATCACAGCAATATTAAAAACCTGGTCTTTAAATTTTAAAGATGATGGATTTTGCCGTAACATGCAACTGAATGATAAATTTAAAATCATTCTTTCAGCTAGTTCTTTTTCTAATCCTAGAAAAGATTTCATGCTGGTCATTATCCAGCCTGTGCTTTTACAGAAGGTGAATGTGCAGTTATTACCCACCTGGTATGCTAAAATAAAAATAGCATTACTCTGTATTAACACTGATGTGTGACTGTTGTTAGGGGATTCAGGCACTGACCTTAGAAAATACCGCGTGTGTGTGTGTGTGTGTGTGTGTGTGTTAAAAATAAATACACATGTACTCACATGACCGTGGGCATTGCACTTTGAAGTCATGTGAAGTTACACAACGGCCACTGTGTCCTATAGAGAGGTCTTTACCTCCATAACTTCCATATTGTCTGACACAAATTCTTCTGTTTTACAGGGCTTGTTGTCATCAAAATCTTTTACCTGAAGTTCATTATTCAGTATTTCAAAATTGAAATTACCCCCCGCCCTCTTCTGAAAAGTAGTTAATGGCTTAATATGGCATAAAGACGTCTCTATCACTTTAACTTGTTACACTTTTGTTTTGTATAGGCTTTTTTCACAGAAGACATTTTCACCTGTCGCTGCAGGATAGAGGATTTGTATTTACTAGGGCTGTAACGGTTCTGAAACTGAGGCCAAAATTGCGAAAACAAACATCCACGGTCTCATGTTGCAATAAATATCCACCGCGTCTTGTAACTTAGCCTAATACTTTTACCTGTTAATACACCTGGGCAGCCCTTCCAAGTAAAGTCTACAGTGTATGTAACACTGTATTTAAAGTTGGGGCAAGCTGTAGGCCTGTATTTTGTAAGAATTACACCGTACGCCTATTTTATTGTCTTCCAGCTGCGTGTGACTGTGCCAGCTTCTGCTCTAATGCTGATCATAGCACTAGCATACCATCAGGACTTCACGCAACAAGACTCATACAAATAATTAAAATGAATCCATTACTGAAAGAACAGAATGGACTCAAACGTGCTCTAAATAAAATCTATTTTTAGTTTATAAAAGGCTGCAGGTACAGTAAGTCTGTCGTTTTCAGGCCCAGGATGATAGTTTAGGAAAAATGATAACTACTTAGCAACAACATTTTGGACCTCCATTGTTTTCTTCAAAATAAAGGGGGGAAAAGCTTTTTGTTTATATGAATCATTCATCTTGTGACCATTCGGATTATACACACGTTTCTTTATTTTATGAATGAACATGAGTTGGCGCGAGTTGTTACTCCCGTTCCCACAAATAGTTTGCCAAATCTACAGTATACTGTAGACGAATGCGCTCCACTGATACACATTTAAGGCAAACGTCAATTCACGGGTTTCCAGGTCACAGGATGGAGAAGCGATGGTGGGAGGAAGCATAATTAGCTGAATGGAAAACATAACTTACGTAACACTTGGGTTTTCCTGTTTTGACAAGTCAAAATGGCTTTGCAAAAGGCCAATTTGTTTTGTTCTACCTGTCAGTAGTCATCTTTTAAATTATTATTATAATACTAATTATACTACTAAAATATACTAATTGTGACATGCATTTGAAATGATTTGCTCAATATTTAAAAATCTTCAGTAGCTTATTTAATCGTCTTACTGGTGGTACTCAGTACTTGTGTCTTACCGTGAATAAACACTTGGACATTGGTTCTACTTGTGTGTTTTTAGGTGGTGTGGTCCCTGCAAGATCCTTGGGCCAAGGTTGGAGAAGGCTGTTGCAAAACAGAAAGGCCGTGTTGCCATGGCAAAAGTTGACATAGACGATCACACAGACCTGGCAATCGAATACGGGGTGAGACTTGCAGTATTTTTGTGGTGTTACTGACATTCGTTAAATTTACCATCTGAACTTGTATTGTGAAGAATACCCATTGTTATAACCTTTTGAATGAAATTTTTATAAAACTTTGCTAAAGGGACATAATTTGAGGTCAAAGTACTTGATGTATTGCATGTTGTTAAGTGTAAAATATTGTTCTTATCTTATAACCATAACTCTGTGTGTCTTCAGGTGTCTGCAGTTCCGACAGTAATCGCCATCCGGGGAGGTGACGTTGTTGACCACTTTGTGGGGATCAAAGATGATGATGCGCTGGACTCCTTTGTCAGCAAGATCATTGGACAATAAACCAGCTTGCCCTGTCCTGCCATTCACTACCATTATGGCGCTGTTTTGTATGATTCTGGTAGCTGCCATGTTGAGCCTGTTGAGCAACAAAACCATGCCACAATGCCAGCTGGCAAACTCTCAAATGCTCACACCCATCGCGAGACACTCTGCTTCAGCTTTGCATTATTGCTTCTGTCTTTGTCTCCCTCTGTTTCTTTTGTCTAGTGATGGGTGTGTGCCTCAATCAACCTTGTAGTTCCTACCCTGCTTCATTTTGCAGCGGTTCAGTCTCTTTCATAATGTGAAGGCTCCACAGCTCTATTCTTACTACTAGAGCAGCTGAGCTGGTGTGTTTGCTGTAAAAGTTTGTAGAAGTTAAAATATACAGCTGTACTGCACTTATACTGTATAATGAGGGATGAACATTTCTAGTTTTAGTGGTGGAGAGGATTTAACTTAAAACCTGACAATACTGAATGAGGTTTGTCCCAGTGTTACGTGTAGTTCCTGCTTTTGTCCACACGAGGGTGGCATTTCTCTAACGTCACAAAGCCTCACATGGTCATTTTACACCATAATGCCTAATAATAGGGGAAAAGGAAGATGTGTGTTTGTGTTAGAGAGTGTGTGTGTGTGTGTGTGTGTATGTGGGTCCTGACTGAAACTTAGTCAAGTGGGAATTAAATATATGAGAGCAAATATGAGTTTGATTTAGTTTATTACTGAAATGAACTCGATGTACGGGAAACATGACCAAGTGAAGTAATAAAGGAGTCAAAAGATGTTCTGTATTTGAATTGTGTTTTTGTCTGTGGTTGGTTGGGGGGGAGGGGGAGGGGGGGGGGGGGGGGCAACATGGGGTATAGCTTTAATGGCCCCTGATGCAATATTTAAGTTATGCACTTTCCTTGTGTTGGTTGTTTTGACAGCACTGGAAGGATTCAGAAACGGGTTACTGGTGTGATGTTGGGCTGTGAGGCTGTGGTAGTTTAAAGAGGGGAAATAGAGTTTTGAAGTCTACTAAGTTCTTCTCACCAGGGAAAAGTGATGGGAGCTTTTCACAGACATTTTCACAGAGTGTTAGGTTGATCATGAAGTAGCTCTGTTATTCCCCATTATGTGTAGTGTTGTATGCCCCCCATCTCTCTGCCTGAACATGTAGGTGTTACTCATGCTGTCACAACGCTGCCATCAGTGTAACTAAAACTCCTACTCCATTTATTGCTTTCCTTTAAATTACCTCCCTTCTGTCATCAGCGTCCGTCTTCGTTCTCTCTAATGTTTGGTTTCACACCTGACCAGAAATCCTCCACCAAATTGCCTTTCTCTCCTCCATCAGAGTCGATGACAACATACGCTGTGGTCAGATGGACTCTGACCCTCCAGCACACAGTCGCTGCCCCATTCGCTTGCTTGTTTGGAAGTTGCTATGGTTGTCGTTGTTCCCAATTGTCAAGTCAGTCAGTTGTACTTATATAACCAGCATAATAAAATTACAATATGGACAATCAGGATGACAAAGTTATGAATAGATATATATATGGATCTGGGAGGACGACGAGCAGCTTGTATGTGTGTGTGGGGGGGGAGGGGGGGAGTATGGGATTAAAGCATTTCTGTGTCAGTGCCCGCTAGACACACTCAAGTAAATGAGGTGAAATGAGGCTGAAGGAGACAGGAGAGCACCTGCAGTCAGAGTCCCTCCAGTCATCCCCTCCTCTGTCACTACTCGCTAACTGAAAAACATTCCCACCGCTGCCTGCCTTCCTATCCTGGCATGTCATTACAGAGCCCACAGCTGACAGAGGGACTCCGGACCGCTTATTAAGTGCACATCATTTGACATGTTCCATCTGCACTTTCAGTGGTCCTGGCTCGGATTAGATCATAGCAGATGAAGCCCAGGGGGTGTATTCATGCAGACCTGCTCAGTAGCGGACCAGAGGGAGGGACCCAGTGGTTTTAGAATAGGGGGAATTCCACTGGCATTACATAAGCAGGTGTGAGCGAAGCAAGGGATCCAGATGTACTAACGCAATTGTGTGTTGAATTAAAGACATTCCTGCATAGCTGGTAGATGTCTCGGACTGCATGACAGAACCTTTTGTCAATGCTCTGCCATTTTAACCGCTTCCTGCTTGTTCTGTCTGCTTCTAAATAGTCAGTGGCTGGTCTCAAGGCCTCCAGATTCACACTCATGAAGCTGCCCCACCCCCCACCCCCCACCTCCCACCTTCCCCGGCAGGTTCTTAGCTCATCCTCTTTGTCTGCCTTCAGAGAAAAGAGGTGACTGAATAGATGACGACAAGCTCCAAAGGTTCAAGAACAGCACGTAACCCTACACCTCTTCCGCCAAAAAACAATAGACCACACCTCCATCCTCGCTCCCGCTGTCTCTCTCTCTTACTCAACCACTCTTGTGACCATATAAGGCAAAAAAAAGACAGGGGAAGCCAGCAGCTGCTGCTGAACAAGCGGGCTGAGAGGCAAAGTTTCTCCTAGTGACTCTGTCCCAATTTGCCCGCCTTTCCCAGAGCCTCAAACTGTTAATGTTTGCCGTGTGTTTGTTTGAAAAGAAGTTGCCTGTCACTGACCCAAATGCTTTTGCTTTGTGTGCATAAAGTGCATGCTTGTGTTTTGAAACTTGTGTGTGTGTGAGAGAGCGAGCGACGCTGTAACAACACCCAGATCTGGCAGGGCCTGAGAGCATTCTATGTTTATAGTAAATACATAGCTGTATTTATATCTGAAACACATGCTGCCCTCCACCTTGTTAGGTCTCCTTTCTTTTCCAGAAAAATGCCAACCCGAGACAGACAAAGCAACCACTTTTGCTGTTTATATCATCTTTTTCCCATGCAGCATACACATGGCTTACAGTACCATATTGACTTAGTGTGCATTACAGATGTTGTCAAATCAGAACAGGTGATAAATGAGCAGAGAGACATCTTAACAAATTAGGGAAAGCTTTGTGCATTTTCCCTGTACGCCACATTCCTGTGTTTTGTAAGCCAGTATGTGTCTTATCACTCCTTCCTGTGTACGAATTACTAAGGTAAGGAGGAGGATGGAGGCGCTGGAAACTAGAGATTAAAGGACAGAAAACAGAATAAATAACCACTCACTCTGCTGTAATCTCATTATTGCATTAGCCTATCTCAAAAGCTCCAGGGGGTCTTAATTATTCTTTGTGATTCTGGTTGTTTAGGTACACACAAATAAACACTTTGCTTTATCATGTCAAGAGGCTGTGTGAAGGGAACCAAGTTGCGTAAATAGTCTTGGCAGGGGTTTGTACATGACTGGGGAATGATGTTGAACAAAAAGAGTTGGCTGCTAGAATGAACGGCAATGTGTTTACACTGGGCTCACACTGGGCTTCGAGTGTGTGTGGTGAATTTTCTCTCAGTGTGTGTCAGGTAGGAGGATTTGGGTCAGATTAAACAACCTATTGACTGTAAGGTCAGACACAGATCTGAGCTGCGGGATATATTTACATGTATATGTGTCATGAATGGGGCCACAGATACACACATTCTCACCAAGACACTCGAGCGTGAATGCACACACATAGGCCCAACACACACATGAATTCACGCGTGTAATTACACAGCAAGAGCGGCCAGTGAGTTAACATGCCACTCTTTTAACATGCTGTCATTGAATGGGTCCCTTTCTTTCTGACTGGATCATATAATGGCTTCACACACCCTGAATTACAGACACACCCTGCTGCTATTACAACCAACTGAAGGAGAAAGAGAGAGAGACTAGGTCACAGTGAAAAGGAGAGCGGGAGGCAGCGAGAGGGAGGGAGATGAGGTCAGTAGTGTCCATATTTGGTAATTCATGCCTGCGTTTTATCCTACATTTCTTTCTGTTTCCAGCTCTGTTTGTTTTGTGTCTTATGCAATTGCTGTGATGTTTGTACTTTTTCTGGAACAAGGTTTTCATTATATGGGAACTTCTTGTTATTTAGAAATTTGCTTTGAATTAAACTTTGTTTATCTTAATATTTTTTTCTATGTAAGAACTCCCCTTCATTCTCCTCTTCTAGGCCCCCTCTCCTCCCTCGGCATCTGGTCCTGCTCAAGTACTGGGTGACAGGATGACTTCTGACCTCTCGGCTGAAATTTCAGATATTTCTCATCCATCCCAGAGAGAGAGAGAGCGAGTGTGAGGTTTATTGAATTTTCCAAACAGACACGCTGAATGGTCAATGTTTTGCTCAACATACATGTGATGCCCAGCTGCCAAACGTAAAGGAAAACACACAGACGCATTCCTTTCATTATGACACACAGCGAACATAAATCACATGTTGAATAGAATGTGAAAATGTGATTTACCTATGTTTGTCAGTGGATGTCAGCCATGACTGAGCCGCTGTTATTATGTGACTTCTTGGGGTGAACCTCAATAAGAGTAGCCTCTGTGCGGTGTACTAAATTTGTAGTTGTGTAAATTGATTGCACTTTGTGTTGATGTCACCTGCAATATTTGCATCAGGTCTTGGTGTTTATCCCTGGACCTCAGAACAGCATCATCTGTTATCTGTATTCCTGCCTCTTTTCCGACATCACCCTCTATGTGTGGAAGAGAAGACAAAAGATAATGGGGTCAAGGGTTGCCTTGTCTGACTGGAATTACCTTTACAATTCCTCTAAACCAGTGGTTCTTAACCCTTTCTTTTCCAGAGGTACCCCCACAGCCCTGCCATATATGAACTCAAATACATGTCCATCAACAACACCTGTTATGTACCAAATGTGCTCATTTTAATTGATTTAAAACTGGACATTATTGAGCACTATTCATTATATAAGAGTGAATATTGTTACACTTTTTTTTCATACAAAAGTTTAGGTTTGTTTGGTCAAGTTTGCATTTGCACTAGTGGAAAGAAAAGCTATACATTTAAACTATGTATCTATTCATTTTAACTATTCAAGCTATCTGCAGGTAGTTTTATCCATTTATCCATAACTTTTAGCTGACAGTTTCAACATTTTATCCATTACTTTTAGCTAACTATTCAGACTGTTTATCTGTTAGCTGTTTTATCCATTTAACCGTTACTTTTAGCTAACAGTTTCAACATTTTATCCAATACTTTCAGATCACTATTTCAACAGTTTATTCATTAACACATGTGCTTTTAGCAGACTATTCAAACTGTTTATTTGTTAGCTAGCTAACTGTTTAGACTTCCCTTCAGCCTGTGGTAACCTATTCAAGTGTCACAGGTGACTCAATATTTTTTTCATGAAATTATAATTTAAACTTTTATCTAATTTGTTGAGCTACTCCAGTCTCCATGTAGGCTACCCCCTTGAGTACATGTACCCCTGGTTGGGAATCACTTCTCTTTTTGTCTTTCCATCTCAGTGCTACTGATGTAAACAAGCTGATGATTTTTTAAGCCATGTTTCACACTGAGAAAGTGAAAAATATTTATTTTCCATTGTTAATGTCTCCCTGCTGGTTGTGTCATGTGCATTGGCTCCGTGCCTTCAGTTCCTCTCAAACTGGGCTCAGATCACCCAATCCCAATCCCCAGAGAGTATCTGAAGTAAACAGGTTCACGTTGTACTGTTCCATTCTTCAGTGTAGACTTTGGCAACAGTACCGCAGGATTTTCATCTCAACATCCATCATTTCACTCATCCCTTTTATGTTCAGTTTTCTTGTCCAGTCCCACTACCCCTTCCTCTTTGCTAGCAGCGCCACACTCCTCGCTTTTTATTCCTCAGTCTACATGTATAACCTATAAACAATCAGTCCTAATTACATCTCTAATGGTTACATTTACACAAGAACAAGGCAAGTCTTTTTGAAGGAAAGAGGAAAACAAATGTCAGGAGTGATTTGAAAAAGTATTTACCTCCCTCACATTAATTAGATCATCACTTGCAGCAGTTCCCAGGTAGAGTTCGCATGTCTGGTCATGAATGTGGGCTTACCTGTTTGAGTGATGGGAACCTATGAGAGTAAATCACAAAACTGTACTGCGCTTTATATCTTGTTAAGTCTCTTGAACTAATCCTTAGAGGTGCACTGGTGCATGTAAATGAATGCAAAAACATTGACAGAACTTGCTGAAAAGTGCAGTTAAGTTTTTACAGGTGACATTGGGAAATTCTAAAAGATTTCATGTTTGCCTATAAATATGAATGAATATACATATGCGTTTGAATATTTGCTGTTTCATTGAGTAAAGAATTATGGAATAATCGGTCACGATCAAACAAGCATATCCACATGAATGTTGAATTACCATTACAATTAATTATATACTGCATCTATGAGTTTTAATAAACTGAAACTGGAGTTTTTAAAATATCTAGATAGTTTAATAAAAGAAAAAAAATTATTTTTTCACTTGCAGCTAAGAACTAATACAAGCCAGCATAAATTGTTTATAAAAAGTTGTTTACATATAATATTTAAATTCCTTAGGTGGAAACAGGCCTGTAGGTTTAAATTGTTTATGTTTTACTGTGACATGATGACTGAGTAAAGTTGTGAGAGGTTCAAGGCCCTATAGACCAATATCCACCCTGCCAGTGTGTTCAAGTGTTCTTGGGCCAAACACAAAATCTGCATCAGCTCCATTGGCTGATGCTCACCTCCTTATGGAGGGGAGGAGCATGGATACATAAAGTGCAGTACTATTAATACACACCTATGAATGTATCATCTTCATTCCAATATGAGACAAACGCATACAGTTTCAAGAAGGTTAAAATATTGCCAATTGTTTATGTTACACACAAATGAATACTCCTTTGTCTGTGGAGGGAAAGTTAACACAACATTAAGTGATATGAGTAGCAGTATAGAATAACTCAGACAGGTCTGTGTGAGTGATATGTCTGATATTTGGCAGCCTAACCGCAGACATTGTATCAAACAGCTGGAGCCATCGCCGCTACTTGTTTTTTTTTCTTTTTTTTTTTAAAGCAGTCAGTGGCCAGACTAGACCGTGTTGACACACGAGGGAGACCCTGGGTGATGCAGTGCATCCTGAGAGTGAGTGACTGGTACTTATATGGTCATAAAAATCCTTAGTATGCACATACCTTTCTCATTAAACACAGCTTTATCTGCACCCTCTCCCTCCTTTCTCTCAACTCTTTCAAGTTCAGTTTTTTCTGAGCATGCTGCCCTGCTCAGTGGCTGTCACCCCTCCAGTTATGCGCGCCTTTAGAAAACATGATTGGTCCAAAGTATGCGGCTTATCAAAGCACGGATACCATTGGCCAGAGGGGCGGTACATACGGACTGGTCCCGCCTCGTCCTGGACCGCACCCCGGCTGGCTACGTAACGTTACTGAGTGAAATTACTCGAACCAGTGAGCAGCCAGTGGAGGAGGGAGGGCAGAAGGGTAGAGAAAAAAAATATAGAAAGAGTGAGTGCACTAGAGAAAGAGAGGGAGGAAGCGAGAACTGTAGTTGAGCCTGAACTCTGCGGAGCTGCTGTCGACAGGAAAAGAAGTTTGACTCACGGCGACGCTGACTGACCACCCGGTTGTTGTTAGCCACCCTCTGAAAGGCGTCCTGCACCCGAAAAGCAGGTAATATTTCGAAGCTTTTACCAATCTTGTCTTTTTGCCATGCTCTCTCTCTCTGTACCCTTTTAATAACTCATTCAATCTTGCCCGTCACTCCAGCAAGTGCATTGAACCAGGAAGCACGGTTGCTAAGTTCACCGCTGCAACTTCAGCAGCCTCGCAGGGTGGAGCGGGGGCTGCGTAACACATTTTAAACCGAGTTTTCGTTTACTTTGCAGCACACGTTCCGAAAACTTCAATACATCTTACACGTGTGCTATGTGCGAGACGGAGGTGGTCTAGTAACGGTATTGTGGCAGTTGGCGATAAGCTAAAAAGCCCTAACGGTAGAGACAGGAAGTGATTCGCTTGAATGAGTTGCAGAAAAGGCCGGTGAAGAAAAGTTTGAGAGGGATGGAAAGGAAGGAAAAGTGAGTTCAGACTGGAACGGCTCTGTTTGGGACACCGAGAAGCGTGTGATTAACGTGTGGTCGGGTTGAACTTGTCTGTTTGTAGCGGTCATGAACAGACGCCGTGTGTGGCCAGTAATATGTCGGGCTGGCGGCATGACGTCACTGGTTCACCGGTGGACCGGAAAAAAACGGCGCTGTGCTCTCCGACCAGCTCGACCTCGCGGAACCATGTCATCCGCATGTCTGTGCACTCCCTGCCTTCCTGTCTTTATTCTCCTGCTGATATCATACCGGCGTCCTTGAGGGGCCAACGAGGAATAGATTTGACTGTGATTTAGTTCACATTACATAGTTTTTGTAGAACAAAATGTCATGAGTTGGAGCATTATGGATATTTCAGAATTTCAATATTTGTTTATCTGTAATTGTAATATGGGATTTTATAAAAATGATGCATCATTTATTTATTTACATAACTTGTATTTAACCATGAAGTCTCTTGAGGCACGTTTTCTGTTTTTAAAAGAGACGTGGCCAAAATTACAACGCAGAGTAAATTAGAGTCACATACAAATTTACATATAGCACAATATAGGACCTGAGAGAAATTGGAAATTCTTCATAAAACACATTTTGGATGTGGCATTTGATTGCCTCATATGAAGGCATTGTTTCCAAATAAAGTTTGGCTCCTATGTAGCTCCAAGCCCAGAGTGCATAGTATGAAAGTGCGGTTTTGATGAGCTCAGAACAGAATCTGGGGACCCATCGAAGATCTGATAACTGAAACAGGAGAAAGCCTTGCACAGAAATAAATGGGCATTAGTTGCATCAGTTGGCTTGATTTTATGCCCGAAGGATTCCTGAAATACACAAGAATGCCAGCTGAAAATGACCAGGTTTGTCTTCTAATTACAGTGCAGGACCACTGTGATGAAGAACAGCTAGGCAGCATAAGTTTTCCATGGCTATTTTATGGGATATATATCAAGCAAGTTCAGACAGTTTTAGTTATATAGCCCAAAGTCTCAGATCACAAATTTGCCTCAAAGTTCCTCACAAGCTATCACAAACGGGACACCTTTTGAATCTTACACTCTTGATTCAGACCAATGGAGGGGAAAAGGGAAGAAACATCAAGAAGAGATCCTTCTTTCAGGATGGACAGATGTAAATTAAAACTAAAGTTGACAGAGTAGACTAAAGCAGCAATTTTTCAATTACCATATGGAGAAGGAGATTGATAATAGGTAAGTGGAAACATAAAAAGGAAATGTTGAGTTTAATAAGTTAAGACTTTCAGACCAAAGGTTTTTGAAGTGAAGAATATGGATCAGAAAGACTTGCACCAACTTCTAGGTAGAATAATATTGCCTTTTGATTATTGTAATAATATTCCCATGTTTCACTAGCCCCTATAAAGTCAGTTCAGTTTGCAGCCAGTGCATGAACGATTCATTCATTTAGCTACATGTTAAAGCAACACACTTTCATTCCCACAGGCCAATCTCACATGGAGGTTTTTACAGGCTCAGGCTTTCATCAGATCTATAAAGTGTCACATTCTCGTCACGCCTACCTACGCTGTGTCATTGTGCATCGATTTAATAATGTGCTCAATCAGTACAATTTGTTGTGATTGCTCTGTTCAATGGCACGCCATTGTGTTTAGCGGTCTGGGAAGCAACCTGACTCGAATGCTTGCACACCCTACTGGTTTTGAGTATGGTAAGTTGTGAGGCTGAGTATTTGCAAAAAAAGTTATGCATGAAGTCTGCCTCAAGTCAGACCAGACATCGAAGCCCTCCCATGTCTGTCGTTCCTTCACCTAAACCTGCTTCTTATTGTATGAAGTGTTAGTGGTCTCAGAGAGTGAGAGCAGCACCCCTTGTAGTAATCAGAACCACACACTTGTATTCTGCTGATGTTTTCTGCCAAGAAGCTATTAAACCACAGTGTGAGCTTACCTCATTAATAATTTGCTCAGGCATATAAATGATTGTGCAAATGATGGTTCATGCGGAAATAACTGCAACAACTGAAAAATACAGTTTTATGTGTGTGTCTAGTCAAATGTCGCTTGATTTACTGAAGTCATGTCGCGTGGTGATATTTCTCCGGATGATACACCTACACTCTTTCATAGAGCAGTCATAGTTTCGTGTTGCTTGAGAATGACAGCACCTTACCTTAAAGGGTCACATTGGGTGACATCTAATATGTCATATCCTGTTGTTGCATTTGAGTCATGAATTAAGTTCTGGCAATGCATTGTGCAATAGCTTCTCTGGGGGCCAGTTCTTCTCACTTATTGCCAGTTTCGTTGCTGTTATTGAGCCCCCTGCAGAGATCGTTACATTCCATCATTCGTGTGTCAGCAATGTCCAATCTTGCAGCTCGGGGAGAGATACGTACTGCGGGCTGGATAAACTTAACACACAGGAATCTTGACATGTGAACAGGGAGCTGATGTGCGAGGCTGTTCAAGCTTCTCAAAACAATACCGTCTGAGTGAACGTGCTCGTGGATGTTTAGATTTATTCAAAGGATGGTTGTCCTGGCTGAGCCAGTTTAATTGCATCAGCCTTGCTATTTTGTCTCATTTTTATTTATTTTTTTTTTGCAAATGAGAATGCAGCATTGGGAGGGCAGTGTGACACAGTTTGGCACACTGCAATCTTCTGGTATGAAGTCTGATGGTTCCTTTTAACAAACAGTGTATTTCTAATCTTTTATCGTGTGTGTGCGCGTGACCTAAGTGCATTCATAGGTTAAACTCAGATTGTCAGGCTGAGAGAAGCATGATAAAACAGGCTGAAAAGTTTTAAACACTGCTGTATTTTGAGCTAGAGCTGAAACAATTAGTCAAACAGTTACTGGTAACAAGTAACTGGCTATTCTTATAATGGATTAATTATTGAACAAAATTGCTAAACATTCACAGACTCCAGGTTCTGGAGAAATTGGGGATATTTTTTATATTTGTGACATTTTATTAACTTTACAAGGATTATTTTAATAAAGACATTTAGAAGACTAATCAACAACGAAAAATGTCAGTAGATGCATCCTTAGCCTTGATTACAGTTGATGAAGAGGCCAATTGTTTTTTAATGACATTACACGTGTTTTATAGTAATACTTTAGCCTAGTAAGGGTAGTTGTCAGTAAGTGTTGTGCATATCCTAGTTTCCTACACAGTCAGCCGAGATTAATTAATGTAGGCAGAACATTACAGTCAAATTCTCTATTAAACATGGCAGAGCTTGTCATGCCATTTCTCAGCATGTAGTTATAGTGTTGCTCAGTCAGCACTGGGTAAAATTCACCTTGGTTTTCAAAAATAGACATACTGTCTTTTATTTCAGTAAGATTGCGATGCAAACAGTATCAAACATAACAGACTTCAGCTTGCACACACACTATATGTGCTGTCTGGACATTGTGTCATATGTCTCTAATGGTAGCTCAGCTTTTTCAGCTTTTTTTTCTTGAATGTCTCGTCTATTTTTGTTCTACCCAAACATATTTCTTATGGGTGACATGAACAGCATAATTAAGTTGCCTCGGTCAGAATAGTTGAACAGACTGGGCTCAGCAGTAGTGCTCTACTGTGGGTTTTCTGTTTCCTTTAACTTTATTTGTTAGATTTCCTCGTTGTCTCCTCATCAGACCTTTCTCTCTGTTCCCAGCCCATTTTCTCCTTCATTTTCCCTCCCCCAACTCTTTTCCTGTGCTTGTGTTTTTTTTGCCACCGCCCCATCCTCTCCTCATCCTCCCCCACACAGCATGCACCTGTAAGGTTTCAATTGAACCAAACAATACCAGGAAATGGTTGTGCTCTGACTTGGACTAGACACAAAAAGGACTTGTTGAGATTTCTGAACTTGACAGACGAACCATGTGTTTTATGATGATTACAGGTGGCCCAGATAATACTGCTTTCTGTTTTGTGGCATAAATGATGAGTTAATGCTCAATCAATGGAGTGCCAGTTTAATGATTTTGGTAATCGAGAGCCCCTGGTTTTCCAATTCCCTAAACAACTTCCTTGTATAAAAGCATTTTCGAAGGGTTATTCTAGGTGATAGTCATTTTTGATTGATTATTCAAAACATACACAATGCATTGTGAAGTAAAGCTCTGCAAATATTCAGACGCTGGGAGAAACTTCTTGATAACCCTAAAACAGAAAAGAGATCAGTGGTGATTGTGGTAAAGCACAGTTATATTACTGAACATGTCAGGAAATAGACTTTGTCCCTGGTTGGGTGTGTGTGAGCTGCACACCTGGTGTGGGACTGTATAAAGAAGTGGTTAGTACTCTGGAGATTGCGCAACTCATTCACCACAGACACTTCCAACTTCCTTTCTCACTGTTAACTTTGAAACATGCTGCTTAATTGACCTCTTCTGTGTCCCATTGGACAATTTATTCTCATGGTGGATTGTAATGTCCAGGTTTGGCAAACTAGCATGTGGCTCTCAGGCCTATGAATGCATTCTTCCATGAGATAATTTTTTCAACGAGAGAGAGTTGTATTGTCTATCTCAAAGGGAGTGCCCTAGGTAGAGATAACAAGTGATGCAGCTAAAAAGAGCCACGCGATGACCCAACAGGGTGAAGTAAGTACTGCAGAGTTGTCTGGTGATAGGATAAACGGTATGAGAACATAGGAGCATAAGTGAAGTAGTAAAAGCTGGTTTTCTTGACTGGGTATGTCTGAAATAAAATACCTAGTGTGCCAACGCAGCAATCCACAGGGGGGAAAAAAAGTGTTGATGACAAACTGAAATGTGTATCTTTACTCCCCTCTGCATTCTTTCACCCTCTGCTAACAGGCTTACGTAACCATCTATCTGTTTATCTGCAGGTCAATAACTGTCGGAGTGTTTTAGTGAAAGGGCAAACTGGTGCAGTATCTGCTTTTGTCAAATAACCAGTCAGTTGTCCACTCGATAGTGTAATCAGATAGCTGTTTGATAAATGAGGAATCTGTTCTATGACCCTGAAAATAATGTGCTAATCAGAACACCCTATTTCCAAGTAATTGTCCTCCCCTGTCATTTAACAGTGGGTCTCCCTTCTTAGGCCCATGGGACAAATGGTTAATATAGGTAAAACAGACATTATACAGAATGTTTAGGACAGTGACAACCAGGGGTATCTTACACCAGTGGGTATGTGGAAAGACGGTGAAATAGCTCAGGTAATTTGATAAAACAGAAATTATGGTGTGAGACAATATGTTCACATATTGAATCAGCTGTAATGCCTGAATACTGTTGTGACCTAGTTGAAGTAAAGTCTACACCCCTGACTCAATGGGATACATTAACATGCATGGTTTCCTGTCTTGCACATTGCAAATATTCTGTAGTCATACTGTAAACTTTTGCACATTCCTGGTCAGTGTTTTGCACAAAGCTGTACAGCTTTCATTTAATTAAGTCATATTGTAAATGTTTATTTTTCACATTTAATTGAACATTTTGAATTTCATATTTATGCTTCTTGACATGCAGATCTGGCTTTATCTATCTTTTCTACTTGCTATGTTATGCACTGATTAGAGTGATCAAAATTACGGTTATTAATATTATCTCAGTAAATTAAATGTACTGAAAAGTTCTGATATGCACACTGAAATCTTTTCACCTAGTTTGGTATTGAAAACCATAAATAGAATTTCCAGAACTACGAACATTGTTTGCATAAATATTAAATTAACAGCCAATACCTTAGTATATGCAATGACCCTATAGTGATAGTATAATTGCCATGAGCCCTATAATTGGCATAAATACAGAGGACTGCAGCGTTTCTCCTGTTAAAACCCTTTTACAACAAATTAATTTAAATATATTGGTTGGGTGACTAAACTATGTGATGTGTGATCATGTGCAATGGATGAACAGTCTGCAGGCACATGACTGAAATTGTCAGTGTTATCTACTCTTGTAAAAACACTACATGTTCAGGCTATAAGCAAGTTAGACTGACAAACCATCACATTTTCTCCCAGTCTGAAGTCCACACATCATACAAGATTTTGTATGCAAGTATTGCCCGCTTTCACAGCGTTTTCTTTGTTTCCCCCAAAGCTCCTATAAAAACCAAAATCATGCCCACACATAAAAATTTTAATGGTAATACTACCCTGGAATTTTACCTTGGCTTATCATTAAGCCGGTAACCTTTCAATCCCCAGAACCAACATAGCGAGGCAAATGTTTAGTATGTGACGGTAAACTTAATTCAAATTTTAGCAGGTTTAAACAGTGAGCTAAAAGTAATGGGTCAATGGTTAAAATAGATGTGAGAGATACATTTTTGATAGTTAGCTAAAAGTAATGGATAGTTGAAATGGCTAAAAAACTAAATGTCCAACTTCTGCCACACCAAGAGGTCATAACTGGACGAAACAAACCGTAACTTGAATGTTTAACAGTATGAAAGTGGACATCTTTTAATCACATCAAAGTGAAATAATAGCCTGTTTTTAAAATTAGCTAAACACATTTTTAACATGCCTGCTGGTGTCAATTAAGGGGGTACATCAGGGCTGTGGCGATACATCTGAAATTCACCTACACCAGTGGTTCCCAGCCTTTTTTGCTGCAAGGCCCCTGCTAGATTTGGTAAGACCTAGTAAGGGCCTCTTGTTGTAAATGGTAGATGGCATTGGCCAGCTTACAGTTGAAAGTGAAATTTGATCCTAGTTGGGGCAGGAATGTGAAAAGTAATGTGGAAAGTGATGTAGATCTGTCATGCAGTGCGGTTATTTTCCAGCAAGGGCTTAATTTACATTTCGGCCCACAGAGCCACTCAGCATGTGCTCAGGAAAACACCACCTTCCCTCCTCCTTGAAAGACTCGCACACAACAAGCTCCACAAATGGCAAAATAGTTTTCTCAGTTTGTCATTTCCTCTTTCCTCCCCTCTCTTCTCCTTGCCCCACCCTTCCCACTTTCAGAGGAGGAGGGCAGTGGAGAGGGCGCCGACGTGTGAGCCTTGAATGAATTTTGACTGACTCACTACCTTTCCAGTCGCTGCCTGGCACCCGCTGTCACCTCCATGAGAGGGAACCCAGTCACTAGATCACTGGACTGTGGTTCTAGTGTCAGTCCCTCCTGTGTCTGGACTTTCCCACTCTCATCCTCCTCAGAGAGTTGGGTATTTTTTGCAAAATGATAAACAGTTGAAGCCAAACAGATGAGGCTGACGACAGTACAAAAAGTTATCAACAGCACAAGGAGGACAGTTGAGGACGTACAGATTTGGCTTGGCTTAACCTAGCTGGGATGTTGAGGGGATGCAGTTGTTGGGAGTACAGTGTCATTGACTTTGCTGTCGTTGTGTTGATATTCCTGCCAATAGAGCAGTCAACACAGCACAGCTTGTTCATAGGTTCCCTTTAGCCGGGGCAGGAGGGTTTGACTGTAGATTGTCATGCTGTGGTAGTGTTTTTGACGTCTCCTGTGTTTTTTTTTTTTTGTTTTTTTTTAACGGTAACTCTGAAAGAGTCATTGAGGTGGAAAGGAATGAGAGGGAGTCTGACTGATGGATGGATTGCCTCAGTTTTAAAGACCAGGGTTGACCTGCTTTCTAAACGGGACAACCGGGGCTAAAAAGGACGCTCTGTATCTCTTTCCTTTTTCCCTTCCTCTTCTCGTTTTTTTTCCTCCACCTCTTTCTTGAAGTCTTGGCTACTTCCTCTTTGTAACCACATTCTGGTCTCTGTGATGAGGCCGGTTTCTAAAACTGGCTTCCATTCCCCTCCTTGTGTTTATTTTATGGTCGCGCTTCCTCTTTCAAGTAGGCTGTTGCTATGGCAGGACACCTCTAACTCTGTTTTGGGGCATTTTTTAGAATATAATAATTTTTAATGACATCTCAGCAGGTTTCATACAGTTCAAGGATTTGTTTTTTTTTGTTTGTTTGTTTGTTTTTTTTTTTACCAAGGGTTGGTTTCAGGATGACTATCTTGTACATACTGCTTTGTATTCAAATAATTGGTAATCCTTTTTATAAGGATCTATACCAACTAATCTCATTGTAAAGGGGCCTCAACTGAATAGATGGCGAATGCTGTCACAGCCAAGCAGTGTCGCAGAGTGACGAAGAATCGGGGAAACCTTGATTCTCACAGGATTATACAGGATTTGGCAGGACGGTAGTAGTAACCTGAGCCATGAAACTCAAGTTGAGGGGTGGGGGATGAGTGTTAATGCACACTGTTTTATCTTAAAGTCAACGTTTTTTTTTAATTCTTCCTTCTTTCCACTTTCAATATAGAACAGCGCTTGTCAAACTAGAATAGCTGTTGGGAGTAATTTTAGTCCTCATGGCACTCTCTGGAGACATAGTTTGAAGTGTGTCATTGAGTTATCTGTGGCAAGCATATGAGCCGGACTGAGGCAGACATCAACAGACTTGACTATAAATAATGTCCAAATTAAAGCTGAAATGCTTAGCTGATCATTAGAAAATCAATGAGCAACTATTTTGATAAAAATGTAAGTCAATTTTCATATAAAAATACCAAACATTCCCTGATTTCAGCTTCTAAATTGAGATTTTGCTGATTTTCTTAGTTTTATGGGCTTTATTTTTTTTTTTTTACTGTTCTGACTTTTTGTAGACTCTGATTAATCTAGAAAATGATTGGCAGATCAATTTATAATGAAAATCATTGTTAGTTGCAGCCCTAGTCCAAATGTGTCTGCAGCTCACAGTAATGGATAAATGACTAAAATAGATGTGAGAGATACATTTTTGAAAGAGTTAGCTAAAAGTAATGGATAGTTGAAATAGCTAAAAAGCTTAACGTCAAACTTCTGCCACAACAAGTGGTCATAACTTTACTAAACAAACCGTGATGTCCACTTATTGTTAATCACATAAGTGAAATATTTACCTGTTTAAAATGAGCTCAAATCAACATTTGTAATATGCCTCCTGGTGTCCATTAAGGGGGTACATCTGAAATTCACCTACATCAGTGGTTCCCTGCCTATTTTGCAGCGATCTAGTAAGGTATGATCAGACTGTTTCTGTATTGAAACATTAAATATCTGTAGTCTCTTGTGAATGGTCTTTCACAATAGTGATATTAATGACTTTGTAGGTCTTTTGTTTTTAAGAGCTAACTGCCATTTGACTGCAGCAACGCAAAGCGTTTCTGTATTCATTAGAAGTGCTTGAGATGTTTTTTAAATGGTGGCCAACACATATCCCTGGATCTTGGTTATAATGGCACGCTAAAGCAACACCAGAGCTTTGGGCGGGTTCAGCCTGTTCAATTTCACTTCTTGTTTCTGCCAAACAACAAAACTACAGGGATTATAATGAGTCATGGCTCAAATTCAACTCTGCACGGGGCAAACTCAGCCAAATATATTGGAGTGAGTTATAGTCTAGTGAATTTTAAAGGAGCATGGGAACATACTACGACGCATGCACAAAGGGACTGAGCGTGGTCTGGTCTATAACTATGTATGTGCTGCCAGTGTGAGGTGATACTGATCTCTCCTGAGTGATAAAACCCCTAAAGGCACACATGACCTGCTGATGTGATGGGAATAAGTGGAGGGCAAAACACAGGAAGGAAAGCCAGAGAATATGTCTGAGAGAGATGTAAGGGGGGAGTATAGAGGACAGAAATTTGTGGAATGCCTTTGCTCGCTGTCTCTCCCTGAGTGACTATGGGAGGAATGTGACCCTGAAAACACTGGATAAACAGGAGGAGGGGTGTTAGGATTCTGGAGAGGCAGAGGAGGGTGACTGAAGGCAAAGGTGGGAGCGTGGAGCTAGCTGAGACGTATAGCTAGACTAATTTGCCCCACGTTCTGTTGCAGGATGGGGTCTGTACAGATGAGATGAGTTTGGAGTCGGGTTGAGCTGTGATGGACGTCAGCTGTAGCATAGCCTGACAGTGTTGATAGAGGATGGAGGGAGACATGGGGTCATGAGGAGAATGGCTCTCCCTCTGCTTTCTTTCTCACAGATCAGGGTTAATGTGCTGAAACACACGGAACTGACATAACACTGTTAAACGAAGCAACCTCTATGCTTCTTTCTTTACAAAGATTCTCAAGCGTCTTTGACCTTTTTCACTGCAGTTGAGGAATGCTGTTTTTTTTGTTTTTTTTATTGCATTTTGAGAGAGCAAAGTTGATTGTATTTTGCAGTGATTTTTAAAGAACAACTATCAGAAGTAGAGCTAGACTGATGAATCGGACCAGGGTTGTATAGTAGCCGATCCTCACAGATTCTGTTCAATGTACAACAAGTTAATGACGCCAGATAACAACAATAAATTGCTGCTTAGATATGCCAAACTAGGTTTGTGGTCATTTGAAAACGTTGTCATTATTACATAGTTTGTCTATCAGAGAGCACTGAAAGTTAGATTTTTCAACTGTAAAATATCTTGCTCAGTATGTAGGGAGTTAATAAGTCAGTAAATTTAGGAGTTCTGGACAGAC
Source organism: Micropterus dolomieu (assembly GCF_021292245.1). Taxonomy (NCBI): domain Eukaryota; kingdom Metazoa; phylum Chordata; class Actinopteri; order Centrarchiformes; family Centrarchidae; genus Micropterus; species Micropterus dolomieu. The sequence continues at coordinate 7,435,802 of NC_060151.1, forward strand.
TGTTTGAGCTATGAAGTCTGAAAGAGTTTTATGGACATATGAAACACTTGCAGTTAATGTAGTATTTCAGACATGCCTTCAGACAAGACTGTGCTGAGGCAGACCTCTGCTGTGATTTTTGTCGGATTTGCATATGGCTAGCACAGAGGTGAAGTTGCATTGCGAGAGGCTAACAACCCTGGTGGTGCTGGGAAAACGTTGTCATGCTCCTGCTGTGTTGGAATGATAATTGAGATGGTAAAGTCTGGGGCCCCGATGTCAGTGAAAGGACATCATGTTCAGTTAATTTCCCAGAGTTTCTCTATGCTTGCTTTAGTTGGGCGGGTTGGCTCAAGGACAATGTCTTCGAATACTGGTAAAAGTTGTCTTGCCACTTTCTATATGGGTTACACCGCAGCACTCCTTGTCAACAAGATGATGTTGATGAGCTTTCAGAGATGTATTAAAGCAACAACAGCTTGTGCAGAGCTTGCATTTAAAGTCGACCATTTGTTTTGGTTCACTGCAGATTGTATGGGACGCTTGTATCTAGTTTGAGGTGTTCAGGTTAACTATCAGTCTGCTTATTGCTACTTGCAACACAGCAGTGAGAAACAAACAGCGCATAATAATATAACAACTAACTTCTATCTTGAGCCTGCAAAATATGTGGCTCATGTTGTACGACTTCTTTTCACCTGGCTGCAATGAGTCATTAACTGGTCAAACACAAACTTCCACTGCTACTCGTTGGTTGATAGTATCAATGTTAGGACTGGCGATAGGAATACCAACGCCATACCAAAGTCTTTAAAAGAGAAGAACGTAAATAGAGTTGATTAACTATAGAGAAGGGAGTGACCAAGACAAGGAAAACTTGAACTTTAATTGTTTCAATGCTAAATCAGAAGAATAACTAAGTAACACTTGACAGATCATCACTACTTTAAGAAAGCTAGAAACGGGAAATTACAAACACCATGATGACTTTTTAGTGCTCATATACAAAAACGTTTTCTCAAACAAAACCTGCTTGTTACACTCTAATCTTTACAGTTCATCTGAAGTAGAATGCAAACAAGAATCTACAAAAGGGACTTTTGTTTCCTGATTTTGGTTTTAGTCCCTGGAACAATTTGGTTGGTAAGGGTCATGCAGAGGTTTACTGTATTCCACCAAGATCAACCACGGTCAACTCACCCCCACCCCAACACATACGAACGACAACCCGCTCCCTCACAGGCGACCCACCAGCAAACGCACACTGGAGTCCAAAATGGAGGCACCTCTGCTGGGAGGTGAACTTAAATCAGTGATCCTGGGCAAATGTTTCTCCTGTCACCCAGATGGTCCAGCAGCTGGAAATTTGATCAAGTATTCCCAGCAGTTAGCCAAGAAGTAATACAGAGCCTTGTTTGACATGGTTGTGTTTTATGTCGACCCAGCTTAACTTCAGCAGACATCTTCCTGTTGTACGTTCATCCACTGGTGACCTTTGCATTCTTCAGAGATTGCTTGTGAAGATATGGATGATAAACGAAACCTTTTTTACGCAACCACCCTGCCTTTTTCCTGCCAGATAGTATTGAAGAAGTGTAGCTGTTGAGATTTATAATTTGAATTTAGCGATGGATAAAAAAACAATTTAAATGATCATTTGGATTAATCTGTTTATATTTTTTGTTCGATGTCTGGGTTTCTGACCTGTCAATGATTTCCCATATTTCCCAGCACTAACCACATCATCTTCATCTCCCCCTCTGAAACAGCTACGATGTCAGCCGCGGACAAGTTCCTGTACGTGGACCGCAATATGGTCAACAACCCGCTAGCACAGGCTGACTGGGCCACCAAGAAGCTGGTATGGGTGCCCTCAGAGCGCCTGGGCTTCGAGGCCGGTTCTGTGAAGGAGGAGCGCGGCGACGAGTGTGTGGTCGAGCTTGCAGACTCTGGGAAGAAGATCCGGGTTAACAAGGATGACATCCAGAAGATGAACCCACCCAAATTCAGCAAGGTGGAGGACATGGCCGAGCTCACCTGCCTGAACGAGGCCTCGGTGCTGCACAACCTAAAGGAGAGATACTACTCTGGTCTCATATATGTGAGTATGATGTCATTTAAAATGCCTTGAACAAAGCAGTGATCCATACATGAGTCTAAACATGGTTTCTTTCCGGTTAGAGTCCTGTGCGAGTCTTAATTACAATTAAAATGTTGGATTTTTAAAAATAAAATGTTGGCACTATTTTCCTGATGTGCTTGTCCACCAAACAGTTTTCATGGTAACTTGGTCCCAGTGGCTTTGTTTAAAGCATTTTCCTTTGTAATTGTTATGGAATCTCTACTGGCTTTAAGAAAACAATGTGACATGATCAGTTTCCAAACCAATTTATCTTCCTGCCCAACCTTCCAATTATCTCATTAAGCCCCATTGTTTAAGACAACCCATTGTGTGTAAATTATCACTGCAAAAAGAGTGTGCAATGTATTACCATAGTCATGGTATACAAGCGTCCTTTTCCTACTCTCTCGTCACGTCTGTCTCTCTATTCCCTCTAGTACCATCTTGTTTGCTCGCTTCCTTCTCCCTGTATGTGGAGTTATCTTGTAAACAGGAAGCCGCAGAGAACAATGCAGTCGGGAGCATGGGAGATGTGAAGAAAGCGTTGGGGAAGAAAGGAGTGGCTTTAGAGTCGTGCTTTTGCAGAGATGGACATGGAATGTAAATCGTCTTGTAACAGCCATTACTGCCCTGTAATGTTATTTATCCCCATGTGCTGGGCTGGGAGTGATTTGCTCTCTATGACTCTGGTGTGACCCGGTCATATCAACACAGCCTGTTGTCCCCTCCCTCGCTCTCTCCAGAGATCCAGGCCATGGTTGGTTAGAGTGGCTCCAGGCTCTGTAGTCTTTAGATGACAGTCTCTCAGGGGAAAGCGGGTGTACAACAGAGGGTGGGGGGGGGCTTCTTACAGAGATGGTGGTAGGCAGCACAGGAATGCAGCAAATGGGGGGAAAAAAAATCTGAAGTTATGGTGGGAGGAGAAATGAGATGCACAAAATAAGATTTAGTGGAGTTTATAGAAAGGAATGAGGAGGAGGAGTCTTAATGTTGGCCTCATAGCAGAAAAGATCATTCTACCATGTAGATCTCAGATAGGACTTGGCTAACCTGTCAAGTAGCTGTGGTTATGCAGTGCCAAGGTCAATCATCAGTTTAAACTTGCTGCAGGGTGGGGTTGAGATCATATAATATAAAAGGCTAACAAATCAGAGCTATGTGAAACATGATGTTGATTGGGGATGGGAAGGATTAATTATTGAATCAGTGCAACTTCGATTTTATAGAGAAGCACATTTTGGGGGATGTATTTGTACTTTCACATTAACATATGAACAAGTATCCCAGTCCATGATCCTGATTCTGCTCTGCACACATTAAATGGAGACATGCAAATCTCCTTTATGGTATTTTCACATTTGATGTGGCCTACAATCATTGTATCTATCCCAATTAACACAACCCTCCTTCTCCACTGCAGACATACTCTGGTCTCTTCTGTGTTGTCATAAACCCCTACAAGAACCTGCCCATCTACTCTGAGGAGATTGTTGACATGTACAAGGGCAAGAAGAGGCATGAAATGCCGCCTCATATCTACGCCATCACTGACACAGCTTACAGAAGCATGATGCAGGGTAAGTCACAGTCTACGCTGTAAAACTGATAGCTAAGTATTTTATGAGAACATTAGAGGCAAAAAAATGAAGTGAAATTTTAGTCTGCTGGCCTTTTGGCTTTGATTCAAACTTTTGCCAGAGTTATTTTATCATTCCTAAACTTGTAAGATTTCATTGTCAATGAAGCTTCTTTGTCCTGAGTGGTACCACACAGAGCTATAAACTGCAAGACTCCTAAGAGACAAGGTTGTACACATACATACTGTAATATTGGTGTATTTGTATCCGTACCCTCTAAAACATTTAATGAGGTGCATGAGAGCAGCTTGTCTATAAGGAGTTTGGGCCTTCAAATGGAAGACGGTGGAAAGGAATCTCTACAGAATATTTCATTTGATGCATGCGGACTATTTTATATGATTTAGCTGACCACACTGGCCAGAAAATACCAGATGCTCTCAATTCTAGCTAAGAATGGTTGAATTTAAAAGTCAAAATAGAGTTATATGTGCGTCCTGCAGTGCTCGTAGTCACATTTTTGGAAGGATATACAGGTGATGTTAGAGTTTGTTATGCTCATGATCTCTGTTGGTTCTTGAGACGGATACAGCTCTAACTAATTTTAGACTATAGCTTACAGTGAATTTGGCTTTGTGTTTTGTGACATGAACCTACAGTTCATGAATATTACAAGCACCTAATTGGCATTTCCTGCATGGTATTGCAATGTGATTCTTTAGTTCACCTCCTGTATGTACTCTTAACGTGCTGAGCTGTGTTATCTGTCATGCACACCACACAAACAACTCCCCTCTGCCCCATTGTTGCTCTTTTGCTCCATGTTTGCCTCCAGAAAAGTATTCAGACCCCATTATGGGAGGCACTGGGTAATTAGCCAGTTTGTCAGAAACCCGGCAGCACCTCTTTCCAGTCACAAGAAGCCGGATATTGATTTCCTGTCTGTGGCTAATGTACTTCCGGTTGTACAGACAAAAACTGCATGCACTGTGGCGATAACATATGCTCACTTAGAGCATGCATCATTGTTCTGCATAATAAACATTTACACATCTTTTTTGCAGATCGTGAAGACCAGTCCATTCTTTGCACGTGAGTACACATAGACATCACTTATTAAACAAGCAATACTTCAAGTGGTGTATTAACACTATATTTATTCTGTTTTATCAACTCTAAACTTTCTCTTTTGTCAACTCTTTGTGTTTTTAGACCACCCTTTTCTAAATTCTTTGACTATGTATTTTTTTTCTTTTTATCTCAGAGGAGAGTCTGGTGCCGGTAAGACGGAGAACACCAAGAAAGTCATCCAGTATCTGGCTCATGTGGCCTCCTCCCACAAGACCAAGAAAGATCAGGTCAGTCCTGCCTCTCTCTCGTCCACACAGTTCATCCTTCAACCCTTCCTCCCATTACTCTTTTACACCCTCAGTCATTTTATCTTTCCCTATGTGGTTTTTTTTTTTTTTTTTTTTTTTTTTTCTCCATTTGATTTATTTTCAAATGAGGCACAATCCCCAATTCCTCTGGTGCTTTTGTCTTATCAGAACAACATCTCTTAACACGCTTGATCAACCACGTACATGCTTGTTAATCTGTCATCACACTGTTGAAGCAGCTGATTTTATGCGGTAGAAGTTCTTCTGTCGAACAGTTGCTGCTGAGAAGCGTTGCTATCGAAGACAAAAGGGGCGGCAGTCACGAGAATACCCCTGGAGGCTTAGAAAAACAAAACTACAGATTTAAAGACTTCTGGTGCTCTGACATGTTACATAAACCTGCTCCTACTATTATCTGGCCCGCCAGCTATATGATCGATGCGACATAGTGGGGTTTGATGAAATCCACATCTATCGTCCCTTTTTTTTGAGGTTGTTGTATTTCTCTCTTCCCATCAACAGAACAGCTCGGTCCTGTCACATGTGAGTTGAATCCCTCCCTCCATTCACTCTTCCTCCCCACCTGCTTCTGTCATCACCTTCCTCCTCCTCCACTCCAACCCCTCATCCTCCCCTTTCCTCTCGCTGGAGCAGCACAATTTGTGGGAGTCACTTTGTATTGAGGGCAGAGGTGACGTGTCCTGCCAGCCAATAGGAAGTGAGGAGGAAGTTTGTTTGCAGATCAGTGGCAGCCGTATGTGTTCCTGTGAAAAATTCAGCCAGACAATAGTAGGATAAGGGGGGGGGGGGTCTTTCCTTAAAAAAACAGCAATTTTTTATCTGAAAGATGTATTTATACATTTGTCTGGTTGAATTTTTCATCATTTATATTGCTACTCTGTGCGTGCACCTGAGTCCAACGTTTGACTGTGCTTTTCTCTTTTGGCATAAAAATTGTTGGGGGCGGGGGGTGTGTGTGTGTGTGTGTGTGTGTGTGTGTGTGTGTGTGTGTGTGTGTGTGTTCTACAATTTCTAGCATCATATTTAATACACTTTGGACAGACGCACTGCTATCTCATGTAGCGTACGTACACTTAACCAATCCCTTAGGTGTATGTTATCAATCCAGGGCTATATCACTTTAAAAGCTTGATAAATGGCACAAAGATGGCTTACAGACTTGACATTTGTACAATGGAGTGTCATTGCTTTGAATTCTTATGCCTTCTTTAATCTCTACACGTAATATGTGCTTTACATATGAATCAGTGCATCGATAGCTTTTGGAATTTAGCTGATGCCATTCCATGTTTTTGCTGGATGGATATGAGTGATCATCAGCAAAATGGTTGAAAAACGCCTTGTGTGAAAAGCCAGGTAGCTGTGGCAAGACCTTGCTTGGAAAGCGCAAATACTTAACAAACCTTTTGGGAGGAAATAAATGGGTAAAAACAGGCAACTTCTTCAGGTGCAGAAACTTCAGTGAAAGTACAGCTTGAAGGAAGACGTTTAAAATTCTGTTGAAGCTGAAAGGATTGTTTGTGCTCTGGCTAACAGGTGATGGGTTACTGATGAGGGTCACTGGGTGTTCGCAGATTTGGGCACTAACATGACGATATGTGTGTGGGGGGGAAATGCTTGGGTGCGATGTGTGTTTGTTTTTTTGCTGGTGTGTGTATGGTGTCCCTCCTTATCACCTTTTTTGTTTAAATGTTTTGTACATTCCATTTTCTCCCTTCTATTCGGAAGTAAGTATGTCATTGGTAAATTAACACATACCACTATATTAATAAATTTAATTAAATTGAATCAACTTGTCAGTTTCTTAAAATGAAGTAACATTGAAGTAAATAAATAGCAAATCATACATTATACATGAGTAATAAGGTCTTGTTAGATCTGAATCCATAGCAGAGAACTGACCTGATTTATTTGTGGTATAGGTGGAAATAGTTTACTTTATATGTTGTATTGCTGTTCTCTTAATTTCCACCAGGGGGAGCTGGAGAAGCAACTGCTGCAGGCCAACCCCATCCTAGAAGCCTTTGGAAATGCCAAAACAGTCAAAAATGACAACTCTTCCCGATTCGTAAGACATAGTGCTACATCCTGTGATTCAGACTGCTTATTTAACCACCTGTTTTCCAACTGGACTGTTCTTAAATGTTTGTTTTTTTTCCCTCCTCCTAGGGAAAATTCATCAGGATCAACTTTGATGTCAATGGTTACATTGTCGGTGCCAATATTGAAACTTGTATCCTTCATACTGTCATGGCTTCTCTTTTAGTTTTGAAGATATCACAGTGCTTGTTGTTAGCATTGTGTTTAATGGAAAGTGTCTCACTACAATACACAAACTGATTTGGAAATGTTAGTATCAGAAAACTTGTCCTTGACAGATTTACCGCTAGACTTGTTGGAGAAATCCCGTGCCATTCGCCAGGCCAAAGATGAGAGGACCTTTCATATCTTCTACTACCTGCTCACAGGAGCCGGAGATAAATTGCGCAGTAAGCAATTTATTACATATCTTCAAAGACAGTGAGGATTTCTCAAGGATTTGCAGAGTAGTAATTTGTGTTTTTATCTGAAGGGAACAGACAAAGGTCCTTCCTGTAAAGCTTTTTAACTTCTTATTTGCCATTTATCTCACTCCTACCATCCTTTTCCCTCAGATGAACTCCTGCTTGAAAATTACAACAACTACCGTTTCCTTTCCAATGGGAATGTTACAATTCCTGGGCAGCAGGACAAGGACCTGTTTACAGAGACCTTGGAGGCCATGAAGATCATGGGTATCCCAGAGGATGAGCAGATAGGTAAGGAAAATTACACTGAAACAACTTATTTTATTCTTTGAATTAGACTTTACTTACTAGTGCCAGTGCAACATAAAACCATCGTTCTTTGTTCTTGTTGCAGGCATGTTGAAGGTGGTGGCCTCAGTACTGCAGCTTGGTAACATGACCTTCAAGAAGGAGCGCCACACAGACCAGGCCTCGATGCCGGACAACACCGGTAAGTAATCTAAAATGGTTGGCTATGTCCTGCTGCAAAACTTTCATCTTGTAGAGTTGTCTGCACCAAGAACCTTAACAAGCTACTCACGGTCTTCTTCCCGTTTCCTCTGCAACAGCTGCCCAGAAGGTGAGCCACCTCATGGGCATGAATGTCACAGACTTCACCAGGGCCATCCTGTCACCAAGGATCAAGGTGGGCAGAGACTACGTCCAGAAGGCCCAGACCCAGGAGCAAGCAGAGTTTGCTGTGGAGGCCCTGGCCAAGGCCACATATGAGAGGATGTTCCGCTGGCTCGTCATGAGGATCAACAAAGCCCTGGACAAGACCAAGAGACAGGGAGCCTCCTTCATTGGCATCCTAGATATCGCTGGCTTTGAGATCTTTGAGGTGAATGACATACAGTGCATGACTTGACAGTGTAGACTATATAGTATAAATTATCTGTATGTACAAATATATGAATTAAAAATGTACATCCATGTTTTTAAATTTTGCTGCTTATCAACTGTGTTAAGCTTTTTTCTTGTGTGTCCCCCAGCTGAACTCATTTGAGCAGATGTGTATCAACTACACCAATGAGAAGCTGCAGCAGCTCTTCAACCACACCATGTTCATCCTGGAGCAGGAGGAGTACCAGAGGGAGGGCATCGAGTGGAGCTTCATCGACTTCGGCCTGGACCTGCAGCCCTGCATCGACCTCATTGAGAAACCTGTGAGTTAGGAAAATCTTACTTGGCCAAACATTAAGTCTGTTAATTAATTGCTAATTACATGTCTCTTTTTTTTTTTTTTTTTTGTACCCCTTCAGTGCTTCAGGGCCTTTCTATTTCATGCAGTAACATCTGCCCTCTCTTATGTGTACAGGCCAGTCCCCCTGGTATCCTCGCTCTGCTTGATGAGGAGTGCTGGTTTCCTAAAGCCACTGACAAGAGCTTTGTGGAAAAGGTTCTCCAAGAGCAGGGCACTCACCCCAAGTTCTTTAAGCCCAAGAAACTGAAGGATGAAGCAGACTTCTCCATCATCCATTATGCTGGCAAGGTAAACATGCAGACTTCATTACGATCCGTTCTCATTAAATCTAATTTGACATGTACTTGCTTTTTCTACCATGAATTTGTCCAGCTCTCAAACCTTTTTGTTATGTCCTCAAGGTATGTGAGTCTAGAAAATAACTCCTGCCTAACGTTGCTCCTCAGGTGGACTACAAGGCAGATGAGTGGCTGATGAAGAACATGGACCCCTTGAATGACAACGTGGCTACACTGCTCAACCAGTCCACTGACAAGTTTGTCTCTGAGCTCTGGAGGGACGGTGAGTTGAGGCAGATGTTAACTTGTCGTGGTAGCCCAGGATCCACTGCGTCTCTGGGGACAGTGCTTGTTGTAGGAATACATTTCAATTTGACTTTCTATTCCTGTTTTACATTTCATAGTGCTTTCTTTCTCTTCTATTGTCTGGTGTGTGGACCTTTGTTTTTACCTTTTCAAATCCTACTTGTTTCCATCCATTTCTTCCTCTGTATGGCCCAATTTTGTCTGTCATTTGTTTCCTTTTACTGGGTCTCAGAGGTACAGAATTGTCAGAGAGCCTATTTTTATCAGCGTTTTCCTATTCTACACTCAGACTCAGGTGACAACGAGGTTTCTTTTTCATGTATTTAGTCTTTCCCTCTTTCTCCTGCTGTCTGTTTTAACATGCTTATTTCCACCATGACTCTCCCCCTGCTGTCCATCCCATTTCTCCAAACTTGTGTTTTTGGGCCTAAACATTCAAGAGGTTAAGATTTTATGAGTTGTTTCTGTGTCTTTTAACAAGGTGAGGTGTGCAGTAACAAAACCTTCTGGTCTTCTTTACCACTTGATGCTGTCATTGAACTTTCCTTTTCTCCCTCTGTGAAATAGTGTTGTTTGGGGACTCCTGGTGTTGGTCATGGGTACTGCAGCGATGGGTATATACTGCATGGGTTTGGTTTGGTTTCTTTAATCACCACATAAATACATGCCCACTGCAACCAGCAAAGTTTGTCACCTTCCTGACACACAGACACATATTTAATTGAACCATCACACACATTTTCTACTTGGAGAACTACAACCGGGCAGTGTTAACAGTTGACCAGCCCCTTCCACTCACTGCACTGAATTCACCCCCCCCCCCCGTTATGGTGTGTAATCTCTCCATGCTTCACTGGCTTTTCGAGAGTCCACTCTGTCATCCTACTCCTGTTACCCGTTTCCCTCCGCATTCACTCAGTGTTTGTGTGGTGTTTCACTGGTCCTGGCATTATGAACTGCCTCTACTCTCTCCTGGTGTATGTTTACCAAGAGGAAGTGGAGAGACAATAGTCATATTCATTCTTTCTTGTGACATGCATTTGGTTTGAGTTTGCCTGGTTAAATATTCAAATTATTTAAAGAAAACCCACTGGCTTCTTACATGATGTCTCTCTATTGTTTCCTCTTTTAGTGGACCGCATTGTGGGCCTGGATAAGGTGTCTGGCATGTCCGAGATGCCCGGTGCCTTTAAGACTCGCAAGGGCATGTTCCGCACAGTGGGCCAGCTGTACAAAGAGCAGCTGTCCAAGCTCATGGCCACTTTGAGGAACACAAACCCCAACTTTGTTCGATGCATCATTCCCAACCACGAGAAAAAGGTATCAGAGAAATGCCGGCCTCTATTGGGGAATTTCAACCACAAGAACTTTCCCGTAGGACAAAGAACCTTTTGAGGAACTGAGCTGCGTTGTGATTGAAGGAACCAGGGACTAAATTTAATTCATGTATAATGGTTTCAAATGTAAAAGAAATAAATTGTTACAGTAACATTAGTGCTTTTACAGTAACAGTAGGGGCAGAGTTTTCCAAAAAGAAGGCCTTTAAAAGTATTAAATTTCATTACTAAAGTATGAAATTTCGTTTACCAAGGTCTTAAATTGGTTCTGGTCCTTTCGTAGGATTTAATTAATGCCGTAATGTCATAAATAAACACGTGTGTGTGTGTGACTTTATAATTTACTCCGTTTGGTGTGACTCTGTTATACTGCAGTACAGGTAACGTTACTGTTTACGTCCGTGTTTAGCTTTACACTCTGGACTGTGAAATGTTCGGTGCACAAGCTCTGGCATCCAAGCTCTGGGCGAATCAGACAGTTAGGAAAGAAAACAAAACGTCTCTAGCTTGTCGCCTGAGAATGGGAAAGTGTCTGAAATTCAGAAAGCCAGAGACACGGACAAGTGGCGGTTGAGGCCGAGGACAGTGGCGCTCACACTATGGCGAGCACTAATGAAAGAGCGGAGCTGGAAGACCCGCTGCAGGTTCCTTGTCAGTGAAAGTTGCAACAGAGAGACCGTTGTGTATGAGGACCGTGTCTCTGTCAGCGTGGCGCCGCTGTTGTAGTGTAACGTTATGTGAATGGAAACATCAGACATGCTAACGCACATTAAACTTGGATCACCCAGATGCGCAGATCACCGGGACAAGGAAAAAGCAAACCGGAGTGCAACTTCTTATCCCTGCTGCTTTCAAGCCAATACTATATAAAACTACATTTCAAATAGCCTTAAGATGGAAAAACCAAACCGGATGAATAATCACATTAAATTACATTACCTTACCTAGCCAAGGTGTAACTAATTGTAACAACTCATACTGCACAATTTGTTTGTATTTTTGATTTCACCCCTTAAGAGTGCACAAATATTGGATTCATTTCATAGGTGTAATTCACGCTGGGGATACTGGGGTCATGTTCTGAAAAATGGCTTGAAACAAGAAACGTTAAAAAAAAAAAAAATACTTGAAAGGTTTATTTGCACAAAAAGAGAACATGCAATTCCATTTAAATATAGAATAAACAAATGTGCATTGTCTAAAAAAATTTCTTAAGCTAAAAAAACAAGCTGCTGAGTACTGCATTATAATTAATTGTCATCTGAATCACTTTCTATAAATAAAGACAATCCTACCATAAATTGGTGCAGAAAATTTCTCTAGAATGCAGGAAATTGTTTAGTGCTCAAAATTTTCTAGTGGACCCCCCATTTATATATTTCAGCATTGAATATTTAATCAAAATAGTGTTAAAATATCGTCTTGTCTTGTTCTCGTGAACCCAATATTGCATGTGAGCTAAGTGTATCGTCACACCCAAATTGCCTCTGATGGCTGTTCCGCCAGTGTATGAATGTGTGTGAATGTTAGTTTCTGTTTGAGCACTTAGGCTCAATGAATGTGTGTGAATGCAGATGTAGTGTAAAAGCGGTTCGAGTGGTCAAAGACTAGAAAGGCGCTATACAAGTACAGAGCATTTACATTTGCAAGCCAAAGAGAGAATTGGAGTGGGAGTGAAGGAGAGAAATAAAACTTAGTTTGTTAGTTTCATAGCAGTTGTATTCAAAACCAGAAATGGCATCAAACACTCAGCACTCTGGTTCCATAGTTCCTCTCAAAATGTGCAATAAGCTCCTGTGCAGGATAGAGCTGTCTCTTTCTGTTTTGCCACAGTACTGATCAGCAAATATTCCTCTTTCTCAGGCTGGTAAACTTGACCCCCACCTGGTTCTGGACCAGCTGAGGTGCAATGGTGTGCTGGAGGGGATCCGTATTTGCAGACAGGGCTTCCCCAACCGCATCGTTTTCCAGGAGTTTAGACAGAGGTAACAGAGTAATAACACTGTTCACTTTAAGTCTTGTAGGACAGGTATGTGTAAGAAAAAATAAAATCCTATCTCACTCCCCTCTCCAAGGTATGAAATCCTCACTCCCAATGCCATCCCCAAAGGCTTCATGGATGGAAAGCAGGCCTGTGTGATCATGGTAAGGAGTCTATAAAATTCTAGCTAAGCTCCACAGTAAGTAGTCCCTGGGCAGTGCGATTGATCAGTGCGTTTCTTGTCCTGTCAGATCAAAAGTCTGGAGCTGGATCCCAACCTGTACCGGATCGGCCAGAGTAAGGTGTTCTTCAGAGCAGGAGTCCTCGCTCACCTGGAGGAGGAGAGGGACATGAAGATCACAGACATCATCATCAGTTTCCAGGCCTGGTGCAGAGGCTATGTGGCCCGCAAGTAAGAAGAGCCAGTTGCCCCTTTAATGTTATCGGGTCCTGTTTTAGCAGATTCAGAAAAAATTATTTGGAGCACAACTGACTTACAAAATTTAAGGTCTCTCAGCAGGCTTTAACCTTGACATGGAACTTGAACAAGACTTTCTCTGCACCTCAGCAGTGTCCTTATAAGGAACTGACTTCACAATAATGAAACTAAATGACTTATTTATTGATTTATACAGTAAATAAGAATATTATTGTTTTTAAGTTTGTTGCGTTGAACTGCATGGTAATGCGAAGTATGATTATTTGAGTCTCTGTCCTGATATTGCTTTGTAGATCTTTTGCTAAGAGACAGCAGCAACTGACTGCAATGAAGGTGATCCAGAGGAACTGTGCCGCTTATCTTAAACTCAGGAACTGGCAGTGGTGGAGGCTCTTCACTAAGGTGAAACTCGGTCTCCTGCAACATCTTAGCCAATGTTTTGGTTGCATACTTGTCACAACCTTGCCTTTTCCTCTTTTTGCCTGTGCTTCTGTTTTGTCTTTTCTAACTCCGCTTATTTCCACCATTTTGTCCTCAGGTGAAGCCTCTACTGCAAGTCAGCAGACAGGAGGAGGAGATGCTGGCCAAGGATGAAGAGCTGATGAAAGTGAAGGAGAAGCATTTGTATGCTGAGCAGCAGCTCCGGGACATGGAGGAAAAACAGCAGCAGGTAAACTTTTAGAAACAACAAGTCTCGGGCTCATTTTCTGTTCCACATCAGGACATGATATGTAGAACAAACACCCTGCCCTTCCATATCATAATAACTGATGGATGATGGAAGAGGATGCTTTGTTTGGAAGAACTGGTTATCCTTGATTTAGTTAACTGTGCAGTCTCTTAATGTCATCTTTTTGCTCTTGCGTGCAGCTAAGTGCTGAGAAGGTGGCCTTGCAGGAGCAGCTTCAGGCAGAAACAGAACTCTGTGCCGAGGCTGAGGAGATGAGAGCCCGTCTGGCTGCCAAGAAGCAGGAGCTGGAGGAGATCCTCCATGACCTGGAGGCCCGTGTGGAGGAGGAGGAAGAGCGTGCCTCCCAGCTCTTGTCAGAGAAAAAGAAGATGCAGCAAAATATTGCAGTAAGTAGTAAAAGTTCACTCATCCTATACACCCACCAATTTAAATATGCATGCACTGTATACAAAGAATACTTAGCTTGATTTGCCTTGATAACCCTCCCGTCATTTATCTGCACACAGGACTTAGAGCAGCAGCTGGATGAGGAGGAAGCGGCCAGACAGAAGCTCCAGCTGGAGAAGGTCACCTTTGAGGCCAAGCTGAAGAAGATCGAAGAGGATGTTATGGTTCTTGATGACCAGAACAACAAACTAAACAAGGTTAGGATGCAAAGAACTTAAAAACAATCATTGAGATTAGTCAGTTTGGAGTAGTGTACTGAGACAATCGTGATGGAGCTAGTGGCTACCACTGTGCTCGATTTTAAACTCTTTCTACTAACTCTGAAAGTGACAAACGTAATAAATGAACTTGTGCTGTCTCTGGAGATGCTTACTGTTTACGCTGCTTGTGAATACAGGAGAAGAAGTTGCTGGAGGAGAGGATTTCTGAGTTCACCACCAACTTGGCGGAGGAGGAGGAGAAATCCAAGAGCCTGCAGAAACTCAAGACCAAACATGAGGCTATGATCACAGACCTGGAGGGTAGGAAGAAAACACAAGTCACTTACGTGATAATATATACCACCAATATAGACCACAATGGTCCTAAACAGCACAGTGTTATTTCGGTTTCCGACTTTCAGCATCTTCTTTTCCCCTCCATATAATCTTGTACTTGTTCTTTTTGTCTGTCAGACCGCCTGCGCAGGGAGGAGAAGCTGCGCCAGGAACTGGAAAAGAACCGACGCAAGCTGGATGGTGACTTCAATGAGATACACGACCAAATTGCTGAGCTGCAGGCCCAGATTGCTGAACTCCGTGCCCAACTAGCCAAGAAGGAGGAAGAGCTCCAGGCAGCTCTGGCCAGGTCTGTACAGGACTCTACATGTCATAGTTTTCAGTTATTGTTTGCCATTGTTGCACTATACTCATCAGTCATTAGTAGTATTGTTTGTTTTAATCAGATTGACTGACTACAGCGGGATGATGGTTAGATACAGATTCCCCAACCCTCTGCTCAATTTACTCATTTTTGCTGACCTATTCTTCCTTTAAGGATTGAGGAAGAGGCAGCACAGAAGAACCTGGCCCAGAAAAAGATCCGTGAGTTGGAGGCTCAGCTCTCTGAACTGCAGGAGGATTTGGATCTGGAGAGGCAGGCCCGCGCCAAGGCAGAGAAACACCGCAGGGACCTGGGAGAAGAGCTGGAGGCCCTCAAAACTGAGCTAGAGGACACTCTTGACTCCACTGCCGCTCAACAAGAACTAAGGTAGAGACATTTGTTTAGGGACGGTTACAATGGGTTAAACCAAGACTGTCATTACTTTGTGCATCTTGACGCAAGCAGATTAACCCCTGCTCTCCCTGCTCAGGTCAAAGCGTGAGACAGAGGTGGCTCAGCTTAAAAAGACTCTGGATGAAGAAGCCAAAGTCCATGAACAGCAGCTGGTTGAGATGAGACAGAAACATGGCCAGGCCTTTGACGAACTCAATGAGCAGCTGGAGCAGGCTAAGAGGGTAATTTTGTAAATCCTATCCAACTTGTTTGATTTCTCCTTAATGCACATTTGTTTTTTGACTGCACACACCATTAATGTTTGTCCTTCCCTTCAGAACAAAGTGTCCATGGAGAAGGCCAAGCAGGCTCTGGAGTCGGAGAGGAACGAGCTAACCATTGAGCTGCAGACGCTGATGCAGGGTAAGGGAGAGTCCGAACATCGCAGGAAGAAGGCTGAAGCCCAGGTCCAGGAGCTGCAGCTCAAACATTCAGAGAGTGAGCGCCAGAGGCTGGAGCTGGCTGAGAAACTGGCAAAAGTGCAGGTACAACGCTTTGAAACACTTTGTCATTAATATGACAGAACTTTTGTTGGCTGTTTGCAGCTACAACTATTACATTGATACTGCTTTCTGTTTGTGCTCCTAATCTGTGGTCCGTACATGATGACTTATATGCGATAACATTGCTAAATGCAAAAGCTTAGTCTTTATTAACTGACTCTGCACATACAAAATAAACAGTAAGTAGATGATGTGTTGTTTCTGTTCAGTGGTTCACTTGTTGTCCTTTGTCCACAGGCTGAACTGGATAATGTAAGCACCACGCTGACCGAAGTGGAGAGCAAGTCCATCAAGGCAACAAAAGACTGCTCTGCTGTGGAGTCCCAGCTGCAGGATGTTCAGGTACGCAGACTTCCTGTATGCTCAGAGATGACCCTAATGTGGTGTAAAACTAAACAAAACTTTCCATCCCTTCAGAAGTGTTCAGCACATACAGGGCATGTCCACTTGAACCAGAGATATGAAGGATTAATTAAAATCAATTTGTCCTTGCTAAGATCTGATCAAAAATGCTTGAACTGACTAATAATAAGCCAAACTGAAACTTTGCTGAAACTCTATCTGGGCATCCTTGAAACCAATTTCCACTTCCATACATTTGAGGGCTACTGTACCCCACTTTGATCAGTCGTGGTCAAAGGACGCATCCCCTGTCTGCCGCGCTTCAATGGCAATCAAAAACAAAGCATAACTAATGGATTGCAGCCTAAAAAATGGTTAAAGTTAGATGAGGCCTCATCTGTGTCCTCAAAGATTCATGTAAGGTGCACTGTATTATCTGCTTGAGTCTTGTCAAATTTTACTGGGCCATTTATGGTATAACAGTCGGATGAGAGGGATTAATTAACTTTTCTTTAATTTATAATTCAAATCAGTCCTGTGAAAATATCCCATGCTAGTCGTTAAATGCTCTTATCGAGGAAAAACTAATTAAAGACAGTTGTTCAGTTTTTTTATGCAGTGGCGGTTTCCCCATCACACTTGTGTAATTTGAATATTAGACCACCATTGGTATCCAAAGTTATCACAAAATCCTGCTCACGTGTACACGATTTAAGGTGAGCACAGAGACACTTTCCCCTTTTTCAGCAGACAAAATAATCTGGTGTCAAAGTCTGCACGTAAATCACGTACATCACACTGCACAGTGAAGTTTTAAAAATGTTTCTAGATCAGTAATTCCGAATGCTTTAGATTTTCAAATATTTGATTATATAAAATGATCAGTTGGTCTGCTACATGTAATTCAGCTTTACATGTTTACAACAGGAACTACTCCAGGAAGAGACACGCCAGAAATTGGCACACAGCACACGTCTGCGGCAGCTGGAGGACGAACACAACAGCCTGAGGGAACAGCTGGAGGAGGAAGAAGAAGCCAAGAGAAATGTAGAGAAGCAGCTTCAAACAGTACAGGCTCAGGTAAGAAAAAAAACACACAAACCTGTCCCTCAGACAGGGTTCAGACAGTTTTGTTACGTTTACGTTACCTACAGACGTTCACGTCTGGCTGCGTCGGCAGTCGTGGTTGCAAGATGGTAAGATGTGAGTTTAATGGATTAAAAAAAATATCTAAAACTACAGACTATAATAACTTCCTTTTTGACAGTGATTTGTTTACTTTCATGGATTATCCATGTTTACCAGTCAGCGGTGCACCTGTAACAGCTAGGCCGGAAAGTGAATGTTAAGTCCTGCCTGGCATCGCTTCCTTGCTACCTTTCTTTATAATGTTACTCATTTCTCTTATTTTAGTAGTTTATATTGTTCTGTTCTATCAAAGAAATTGTTTTGACACTTTCAGGGTCTTAAATTATATCTGTTGTCTTAAAGCATTGAATTTGACTGCAAGAACCCTGTCAGACCGCCTGATAACTTTCAGACGAGTAGCTGAGAACTTTCTGCAACTATTGACATTTTCTGTTGAACAAACAACTGATTCACTTAACATTTGAAATATCACCATCTGGGATATTTTATGAAGGACACATCTTCCTCACCGCGTTGAATGTTTGAGTCACACCGCCTCTTTTTTCTTATAGCTTCTTGAAATGAAGAAGAAGGTCGAGCAGGATGCAGGTTGTCTGGAGTCTGCTGAAGAGGGAAAGAAGAGACTTCAAAGGGACCTGGAGGCGTCAAGCCAGCGCCTGGAAGAGAAATGTGCTGCCTTTGACAAGTTGGACAAAACCAAGACGCGTCTCCAGCAGGAGTTGGACGACCTGCTGGTAGACCAGGACCACCTCCGACAGATCGTCTCCAACCTGGAGAAGAAGCAGAAGAAGTTTGACCAGGTGAGATAGTGTGTGTGTGTGAGTAAATGTTATAGGTCAAAGATGGAAGGAATCACCTTTTTATAAACTTGAAATTTTAGCATTAAGATTTGACACCATCATCTTTTTCTCTAGATGCTGGCAGAGGAGAAGACCATATCTGCCCGCTATGCAGAGGAGCGGGACCGAGCTGAAGCTGAGGCCCGTGAGAAGGAGACCCGGGCACTGGCTTTAACCCGTGAGCTGGACACTCTGATGGACATCAAGGAAGAACTGGACCGCAACAACAAACTGCTGCGAGCTGAAATGGAGGACCTTGTATCCTCTAAGGATGATGTTGGCAAGAATGTAAGTATGGACGATTTGTGTTCAGAGGTACGTTTGTGCCTGCGTGGTCTGTTCGTACAGTTCTCATCGCAAAATCCTCTTCCCTGCTCCCATCAGGTCCACGAGCTGGAGAAGGCTAAACGTGCGATGGAGCAGCAGCTGGAGGAGATGAAGACTCAGCTGGAGGAGCTGGAGGACGAGCTGCAGGCCACAGAGGACGCCAAGCTGCGTCTGGAGGTCAACATGCAGGCCATGAAGGCCCAGTATGAGAGAGACCTGGCAGGACGTGATGAAATGGGCGAGGAGAAGAAGAGGTCACTGGTCAAACAGGTACTAATGTATATAGACTAAACCAACATTTTATGTGTATGTTAACTTAGAGATAGACATAAGTCACTGCCTGTTTTCCATGTTAACAGTCGTTAGAAAATGAGCCATGAAAATGAACGGGCTGCTGCCATATTCCTAAATAAAATAAGAAACATCTTACACAGTGGTGCTTCTTAAATATCTGCAGCAGTAGACCTGATGTAGGTAGATTTCACTTACTAATTTGAACTCCAATGATAACTTTACTATCTTTTATTAAAATAATTATTGTTTCAAAGGGCATGGACATTAATACTGCTTTGTTGGTGTAAGCATGCAGGTGCGGTTTCTTGGTTCTGGTTAGTGAGACGTTTGAAATGGGACGGCTGAAATCGAATTTGCATCCTTTAGGTGCGGGAGATGGAGATGGAGCTGGAGGATGAGAGGAAGCAGCGTTCTGCAGCCGTGGCTGGGCGCAAGAAGCTGGAGCTGGACCTGAAGGAGCTGGAGGCAGGTATCGACTTGGCCAACAAGAACCGAGACGAGGCCCTGAAACAGCTGAAGAAGCTTCAAGTGAGTTGCTTGTTGAAATCTCGCCAATACAACAAAAAATGCCAAGTCCACATCAACTCAACTCAAATTTCAAACCATGGAAGGGTTTGTTTTTTTTCCTAGTTTCCTCTGACTCAGTTTGACTCCTCTGACTCTGCAGGCCCAGATGAAAGATCTTATCCGCGAGCTGGATGATACTCGCATGTCCAGAGAGGAGATCCTCGCTCAGAGCAAGGAGTCGGAGAAGAAGCTGAAGGGCATGGAGGCTGACATGCTCCAGATGCAGGAGGTCGGCATGCACGCCTCCGTAAACTTTGTTCTTTTCCCTCCTGCCTCTGCCTCACACTTATTGCTCTTTCCTCATTCATCCCTGTGCAGGAGTTGGCAGCAGCAGAGCGAGTAAAGAGACAGGCCCAGCAGGAGAGAGACGAACTGCAGGATGAGATTAACAGCCAGGCCAGCAAGAAGTAAGGCATCTTTCAAACTGCAGTAATATTGTTTTGTAGGTCATCTGGTTTTGACCTCTTCTGTATTCCGTATTTCTTCTGTCTTTTTTTTTTTTTTTTTTTTTTTTTTTTTTTTGTTCCCTTAAATCTCTCATCCGTTTCTTATCAATCTTTCTCTCAGTGCTCAGGTTGCAGAGGAGAGGAGACGGCTGGAGGCTCGTATTGCTCAGCTGGAGGAAGAGCTGGAGGAGGAGCAGTGCAACACGGAGCTGGTCAACGACAGGCTGAAGAAAGCAATGCTGCAGGTCAGTGGAGATAAGAGCGGCTCATTATAGTGTTAACATGCCTGTTGAGAGTTGTTAGCCCATATATGTCAGTTCAAGTGATTCAAGACTTTTTGAATACCCAGCAGTGTAATTCCAGCTGAGACATTGATTCATTTCCATTAGTGGTATAAAAATGGTTTGATTTTAAGTTATTAAATGTAGTGCAACTTTTTAAAATGAATGAATTGTTTTTTAGACTGACCAGATGAATGTGGAGCTGACAGCAGAGCGCAGTAGCTCTCAGCGTGTGGAAGGGGCTCGTGCCCAGATGGAGCGTCAGAACAAGGAGCTGAAACTGAAGCTGCAGGAGCTGGAGGGCACAGTCAAGTCCAAGTACAAGGCCAACATGGCCGCCCTGGAGGCAAAGATTGCTCAGCTGGAGGAACAGCTGGACATAGAGACCAGGTAAAAGCCTCAACCACAGAAATGAGACAACTGAATCAAGACTGCACATTTACACAACATTATATCCACACTTGTGTAGAAGCGTTGGTTCTCATAGATACTGAGTTCTATTAATGTCCAAATAAGTCTTTGTTGCAGTGCTTTGTAATGGAGAATTTTTATCTTCCAGTATTGCTACTTTTACTTAAGAAGCCCTAAATACTTCCAGGTTACACCAGCCAACGGTATGTGACATTGTTTTTGGTCTGACTGATGGTGTGCTCTTGACTCAGGGAGAGGCAGGGTGCCACCAAGCTTGTGAGACGCACAGAGAAGAAACTGAAGGAAGTCATCCTGCAGGTGGAAGACGAGAGACGCAACACAGAGCAGCACAAGGACCAGGTCAGAGGTTTTCCATCACCATTGTCAAGCTGATCGTCACAGGAGCTTTACATTTGTTGTTTCGGTCGCCCTGTTCTGGCGTTCCCGAGTACGATCAACGTAATGTTAACTTCATTTGTCAAATTATAGGCCGACAAGTTGAACTCTCGCATGAAGCAGCTGAAGCGTCAGCTGGAGGAGGCTGAGGAAGAGGCTCAGAGAGCCAACGCCAACCGAAGAAAACTGCAGAGGGAGCTGGAAGATGCCACCGAGTCGGCAGACGCCATGAACCGTGAAGTCACCACCCTCAAGAACAAGCTCAGGTGAGGGAAAGGGACTGTAGTGTCCCAGAAGCTTTCATTTTGATCACTTGTTCTACACATATGACGGTAGCAGACGGTAAATGACTGTTCATTTGAAATGGGTGTTATTTATTCAGGAAGGTGACTGAGGTGAATCCTTGTAATCCTTGACACACACACAACTTGTTCTGTGGTTTGAGTTTGAATTGCTTTGCATCATTCATTTGGGCAACAGAAGTTTTATAAAATGATATGATCATAATACCAATTAGAATTATCGCCCACTCCTGCTGCATATAAATGTAGGTAGAAATTATTGATCAGTTATTTTTTTCTCTTTTAGGCGTGGTGACCTCCCCTTCACCGTGCGCCGCGCTGTTTCCCGCGCTGGCATCGAAAGCGACGAGGAGAATGAGCCCAAGAGTGAGACCTCTGAGCCCAAGCCTGAATGAACAGCCACAGTTCCACTCGACTCCTTAGAACTGCATCATTGATAGACAGACCCACATTCACATATGAGCACACATTACTGTACCTACTGACCGGAGAGGAACACAAACATAAGAATGTTATCGAAACTAGCGGCAGGGATTTAGCTGATTCCTCCAAGTTTAGCCCTGCGACCGTCTGATCTCCAACACTGACAATCTATGCATTCTTAACACACTTTCTTACACACACACACACAGACGCCGGTAAAATCAGACAATCACCATGCTGACAAACACACACACACGTTATGTTTGGGCCAAATTTTTGTTTTGCTTAATTTTTCATTCTCTGGGAAAAATTAAAGAGAAAATGATATTTTTTATAAGGAAACATTCCAATTATAATAGTCCTGGTTTAGGATCTATTTTTCTAATTGAAGTAAAGAGAAAACAAAAAAAAGTATACATAAATGAAGACCGATTACTGGAAGGGGACCAAAGTAATATCTCAATCTATAGAATTGTATTTTATGCAGAAGTTTTTATAACGGTTAATAATGAAAGTGCTTCATGTTTATTATGCTCTCGCCTCAGTTTATTATGAAGGTTTATATGCTGAAATGTATTCTCTCGATTTAGCTGCAGTTAGTACTCGTGATTCCGCTTTTTGGCTTAATAATTTGATACCCACACATTTCATGTGGAAACAAAATTGGAGGCAGATTTCAAGTAACACCATTGGAGACTCATTGACGCATACTGAAGGCATTTGATTGTGACTGTGCTGAAATTTCTTAATTTTGCACTGAGATGAAAAACAACACTTTAGCCTAGACATTATAAACCACTGCATTTGTGTGTTTCATTGAAACACTGATGTGACGCTGACGCTTGGAAATTTTGGAAAGACCGTGCTCATGCTCATTTAGTAAGTGCACAGACTGCCAATACACACTAAGGCCTTAAATGCATCTGAATTCTACTGGGCAGGGTGGTTGGCTTCTTCTTTCTGGACATGCATTGATTTTTACATTTATAACTATCAGTGTTTATGTTAATATTCAAGATAAAGTTTAAATGAGGTTGTGGGGTAGTTTATTACTCACAGCACACACTGTATTCTCAGAGCACAGCTTGCTGAGTGAGGAGTTGCTGAGGTTGTTACAAACCAAAGGCAGATTCAGGAGGTAGGGAGGTACCTCACTGTAACATATGTACACTGTACTCTGGCTGATTGGGCTTCATATAGACATGTGGCGTTAATATGTGGCCATGTATTGAGTAGATGTATCAAATGATCAGTTCTATAGAGATGCAAGCTCTCTGTGTCAGGATGATATAAACCCCTCACAGGCTGTGCTCAGGGGTGGCTTTTGGCTCACACTGCTGGGAAGTGAGAGGAACGTGTTGTTATTACTTAAGAATAACAGCTCAAAATTAAAAGGATCACTCTTTTGCATGAAAAAAGAAAAAAAAAAAAACTGCATCTCCAACAATTCTTCTGCAACGTTTGTCTGTCTGCACCTCTGGAATGGAAATCATGTTGTGAAATGTTGGTATTCTTGCAATTAAAGACGCTCTCTAAACTGCCATTTGTCGACTTCTGTTTTATAATGATCTGATGTTGCCGTTTTATTTTCAGAGGTTTTAAAGCTCAGTCATTTGAGAGAACGGGGTTAAGGTTGGAGTAACATCAGGTTTGAAGTCCAGAACTTCACCTCCTCTGAGGCCTCAAGGACCTGGCCTAGTGAAATGGAAAGGATCTAGGTTGACGTGTGTAAAGTATCAAGGATGTTCGTTTACGCTCAGCTGCCCATTCCACACCTGTGCAGTGTATACCACAGGCGCGCTCGCGCATCAGTGGTACGTAACGTGTTGGGCAGTAATAGGCCTACTGCAAAATTACTTTTCCCAGTAAAGAGTAATGTAACGGATTACTATTTCGAAAACAGTTGTATTATTACAGTTACTAATCCAAGTAACGGTGCGCTACTGAACGCACCATCCCTGACGTGAATGCGTGACCGCGCATCAGCTCAGCGGCACCGGACCTTATGTTGTTGAAGTCAGCTGTTAAACAGCCAAGAAGCTAAAGGACAGCTGGAGAACAGGGAGAGAGGTATTTTCGATAGCTGTTGGCAGTTATTGCCATTACTGTGTCACAGTCTAAGATGCAAAGAACATTGTCGTCTGTTGTAAACTTTGTGTGACCAGCAAAAAGTCTTCAACCGCCAACAGTTTTACATTTATACTTAGGCTAATTGAAGCATCAGCTAAAGCAACACAGCAACGTGAAACTCCGAGAGAAACTCCTGCCGCTGCTGCCAGTGATGCTTGGACTCATCGGGAGAGAGTGGCGTTATAATAGGCTATCACCCAACAGTGGGCCTAAGTGGAGTAGCTAATATTACTTTTTTAAGGAGTAGGTCTATAGCCTATGCTATGTAACTAGTAGGTAATATTATTTCTGAGGAACTTGCCCAACACTGAGTTGCCCGCTGACATGTCAAACTTTTTCCTACAGTGTATCAACAGATAGAGACTGATCAGCTGTTTGAGTTTCTTTAACAGTCAGACCACCAGGTCTTGAACAGCCAACAACCTTTGCTGCTGTCTCTTATTCAATAAAAATCATCTAACTTCAACTGAACTAATTTGAAAGTTAGTAGTTGCATTATTTAGTTATAGACTCAATTATATCATGTTGCACATTTAGCTGTTGAAGTTTGGTAAAAATGAATACAAAATAATTATTATAGAGAGGCTGCGATGGCGCAGTGGATTAGACCCTTGTCCTTTGATTCCCACTGCAACACATCCATTAAATATTGTCATGGATCCTGCTTTACCTTCCATGTTAGAGCCGCCGCCAGTTTAATTGGGGTGTTTGGTGTTCTCAGTATTATTTCCTGCTTTTTTGCCCTTTGCCAATCCCATGCCTGGTAACTTTACTTTTACAACCTAATTCAAGTCTATCAGTGTAACAGCACGTTTTTAAAAATCAAATATAACCTAAGCTATTGTTTATAGTGTAATGGGTTCTGACATTTGTGATTTTATAGGAAACCCATTTTTGCCGATGAAATTTGTGTTTGGTAGGCCTATGTCTAACATTGTTTAGTGGAGCCTATCATTAACATGATTTACGGCTGGGTTGCATTTTAAACAAAGAAATTGCATATATACTTACTCTCTACCAACCAATCCAGTCCTTTTTACCACCTGAAATACATTTTAATGACCAATACGAGCCATAAAATTCAGTTTTCTACTTACAAAAAGTGATTGCAGCTCCAGCCTTATTACTGAAAGATTGCTTATGACTTTATACTATTTAAATGTCAAAGACAAGACCGTCCATCCATCGCCAACCGCTTATCCTGCGTACAGGGTCGCGTGGGACCGGAGCCTGTACATGCCTGACATCGGGCAAAAGGCCTACACCAAGGGTACACCCTGGACAGGTCGCCAGTCTATCGCAGGGCCACACATAGACAGACAACCACTCAGTCACACCAAAGGCAAGACCTTGTTAATGAATATTTTCAGCCATCAAACCAGCTACCTCACAACCAAGATATTAACCTGTAGCCTGTTTTCCTTTCTAAACAAATATGTAGACACACAGAGCACAAGAGACGGGATATAAATTCACAGGTTTTATTACAAAAAAGTGCAGAGTTGAAGAAGGCTGGTGGTTTTGCTCGTCAGGTGCCCAGATTGCAGTCACGTCCTTAATGGGTTTCAACCCTGTGGAAGATTCTAGACCAACATGTAAGACAATGCTCGCCACCACATCTCCATTACACTAAATTACATCATCTATATTACAGGTGCTGGTCATATAATTAGAATATCATCAAAAAGTTGATTTATTTCAGTAATTCCATTCAAAAAGTGAAACTTGGATATTATATTCATTCATTACACACAGACTGGTATATTTCAAATGTTTATTTCATTTAATTGTGATGATTAAAAATGGACAACTAATGAAAACCCCAAACTCAGTATCTCTGAAAATTTGAATATTACTTAAGACCAATACAAAAAAAAAAAAAAAGGATTTTTAGAAATGATACCATGGTCCTTAAACCAGGTACTGTTGCTTTGGCACTGTGTGCAGGTGCCAAGTCCTGTTGGAAAATGAAATCTGCATCTCCATAAAGTTGGTCAGCAGCAGGAAGCATGAAGTGCTCTAAAACTTCCTGGTAGACGGCTGCGTTGACCTTGGACCTCAGAAAACACTGTGGACCAACACCAGCAGATGACAAGGCACCCCAAACCATCACTGACTGTGGAAACTTTACACTGGACTTCAAGCAACGTGGATTCTGTGCCTCTACTCTCTTCCTCCAGACTCTAGAACCTTGATTTCCAAAGGAAAATGCAAAATTTACTTTCATCAGAGAACATAACTTTGGACCACTCAGCAGCAGTCCAGTCCTTTTTGTCTTTAGCCCTGGCGAGACGCTTCTGACGCTGTGTCTTGTTCAAGAGTGGCTTGACACAAGGAATGCGACAGCTGAAACCCATGTCTTGCATACGTCTGTGCGTGGTGGTTCTTGAAGCACTGACTCCAGCTGCAGTCCACTCTTTGTGAATCTCACCCACATTTTTGAATGGGTTGTGTTTCACAATCCTCTCCAGGGTGCGGTTATCCCTATTGCTTGTACACTTTTTTCTACCACATCTTTTCCTTCCCTTCACCTCTCTATTAATGTGCTTGGACACAGAGCTCTGTGAACAGCCAGCCTCTTCAGCAATGAACTTTTGTGTCTTGCCCTCCTTGTGCAAGGTGTCAATGGTCGTCTTTTGGACAGCTGTCAAGTCAGCAGTCTTCCCCATAATTGTGTAGCCTACAGAACTAGACTGAGAGACCATTTAAAGGCCTTTGCAGGTGTTTTGAGTTAATTAGCTGATTAGAGTGTGGCACCAGGTGTCTTCAATATTGAACCTTTTCACAATATTCTAATTTTCTGAGATACTGATTTTGGGGTTTTCATTAGTTGTCAGTTATAATCATCAAAATTAAAAGGAATGAACA
>NC_060151.1:7462720-7476609 GCF_021292245.1 Micropterus dolomieu
CTGGTGCCAAGTCCTGTTGGAAAATGAAATCTGCATCTCCATAAAGTTGGTCAGCAGCAGGAAGCATGAAGTGCTCTAAAACTTCCTGGTAGACGGCTGCGTTGACCTTGGACCTCAGAAAACACTGTGGACCAACACCAGCAGATGACAAGGCACCCCAAACCATCACTGACTGTGGAAACTTTACACTGGACTTCAAGCAACGTGGATTCTGTGTCTCTCCTCTCTTCCTCCAGACTCTGGGACCTTGATTTCCAAAGGAAATGCAAAATTTACTTTGATCAGAGAACATAACTTTGGACCACTCAGCAGCAGTCCAGTCCTTTTTGTCTTTAGCCCTGGCGAGACGCTTCTGACGCTGTGTCTTGTTCAAGAGTGGCTTGACACAAGGAATGCGACAGCTGAAACCCATGTCTTGCATACGTCTGTGCGTGGTGGTTCTTGAAGCACTGACTCCAGCTGCAGTCCACTCTTTGTGAATCTCCCCCACATTTTCGAATGGGTTGTGTTTTAACAATCCTCTTCAGGGTGCGGTTATCCCTATTGTTTGTACACTTTTTTTCTACCACATCTTTTCCTTCCCTTCACCTCTCTAATAATGTGCTTGGACACAGAGCTCTGTGAACAGCCAGCCTCTTTAGCAATAACCTTTTGTGTCTTGCCCTCCTTGTTCAAGGTGTCAATGGTTGTCTTTTGAGTTAATTAGCTGATTAGAATGTGGCACCAGGTGTCTTCAATATTGAACCTTTTCAAAATACTCTAATTTTCTGAGATACTGATTTTGGGGTTTTCATTAGTTCTCAGTTATAATCATCAAAATTAAAAGGAATGAACACTATATATCAGTCTGTGTGGAATGAATGTATACATTATACAAGTTTCACTTTTTGAATGGAATTACTGAAATAAATCAACTTTTTGATGATATTCTAATTATATGGTGTGTGTGTGTGTGTGTGTGTGTGTATATAGACAGTACAGACATGGTAATGCAATCGACAGACCTGTCTGAGATTATTATCTTGAATATAACAGATTGACAGTGATTGTTCCTTGTTGAGGTCATGGCCACACAGCATAAACTGTATTTAGACAGCGGATATTTGGTACAACATTAAAAACATTAATAGTTAGCTTTATATTTTTACCTGAAGCATTTAATAAACTTATTCAGTTATTTTCCTCCCATAGTATCATTATTGACAGCTATGTATGGCCTGGTGTCCACAAAGACCTTGGGAAGCAATCTCAGTGTGCCACAGGCCTCTACAGTATGTTGGTTTGGCTGGGGTGATTCTGAAGTGAAAAGGCATTCTCTACTTCTTTTCCCACTCCCTTCTAGGAAGAGCAGCACTGGATCTCCTCATCATCCACTGTGGCTTTAAATATTGTCCACATTTGTGTTTTATGTCCATTTAAAAAATGGTTTATGGTTCCCATTGCAATAAATTATTTTTGTACTTTACACTTAATTTGTCTTTACTACTGACTGAAAATGTTCATTTTACATTCTGATTGTCAATTGAAAGAACCAGCTCATCATGCAACACAGATAAAACATCAATTATTAAAGCTCAACTCTTTCGCCAAGGGAGAGTAGTCTAGTATAAGTTGAAAAGTTAAAATACTCTGAAAAAATGTTTCATTTTCTGACCTTGGTCAGAAAAGGTCAGAAGACTGAAAAGTTGACAAATAATTATGCAGTGTTTCAGTGTGGGCGGGAGTATTTTAACATTGTACCTTATACTTGAAGATAACATAGGAGCCTTACACCCAGTAACTAGAGCCAGAGAAGGTTTTGAAGTGGCTTGTTTGATGCTCTTGAAGAGAGCTGGATCACTATCTCAAACTGAAAAGTGAGGGCTGGTTGCAAGACCAGAGCGGCCGGCGGGTTAAAGATGCCAATGTGGAGTTTGATTCTGATGAGGAGGAAGTCACTGAGACGACTAACTGTGGAAAACACAAATAAACTTGGACCACAGTGCTGAATTCAGAAGCCACAGTGCTGCAAGGACAATATCAAGGACATCAGCCTTTTATTAAACTCCATGGTTTTCCTGTGCTGGTTCTAAAGCACCTGTGTAATGTTGGGACTCACTCCTTAGTTGTTATACAAGACTGCTGCTCACCAATGATCATCAGCTGCTACTTTTATATCATAACATACAATTTACAGAATCAGACTAAAGTGTAAATGTCAGAAAAACACAAACATGTCCTTGTATTTTTTTAAATCAAATTGCTGTTACTCTAGCTTGCTGAAAATGTTTTTGTTATTACATGAAGCATCAGGAAGACTGTAAAACAAAGATTTCAAGAGAAAATTGCATTTTAAGGGGCGGCTGTGGCTCAGGAGGTTGGCCATTAATCGGAAGGTCGGCGGTTCAATCCCTGGCTTGCGTGTCGAAGTGTCCTTGGGCAAGATACTGAACCCCAAATTGCCCCTGGCGGCTGTTCCGCCAGTGTATGAATGTGTGTGAATGTAAGTTTCTGTTTGAGCACTTAGGCTCAGTGAATGAATGTGTATGACTGGTGAATGCAGATGTAGTGTAAAAGCGCTTTGAGTGGTCAAAAAGACTAGAAAGGCGCTATACAAGTATGGAGCATTTACAGTATAAGCAGCCCGCCTAATTATCCACTCAGTGTGGCAGAGTTCAACTACACACTGAACAGAGATGACAGAAGTGTGTGCATGGGTGGAGGTGCTCATGTAAACGTATGTATCATTTGGGTAGGTGCAATGGCGCTGACGTTCCAGTAACACCACATCCCCGTCTCCTCTCTCGCCTTCCTCCCTGCCTCCCTGTCTCCTGCTAGAGCTTACAACTTGCCAGAAGAAATATTATCAGTCTAGAGAGCTGAGCACCACAGTTTGCTGAATAAGTGACACACACAACTGCACAGTGCTGTGAAAGAAAGACGTGGGGGAAGCTAAAGGAGACACAGGGTGTGAGACTATAATTATCAGAGCAGCACAGAGACTCAGTGTTAGCTAATTTAGTTAGTTTCGTGTGGAGTCTGCATGATCTTCCCTTTTGTTTGCCCATAGCCCGAACATACACAACTTTATGTAAGTCAATGCTGGGACAAACTGAAGTCCCTGCTCCCCTCCACTGATTAAGAATAAGTCCAAAAGAGTTAATAATCTTAATAATGTATCATCCATCAATAAAAAAATCTGATCTGTGAAGCAGCAAATCCTGAAATACACATTTTGGAGATAATAAGTGACAAAAATACTATGAAAGTAACTAAAACAATGTATACAGTACTGAATGAAAACATTACACATGCCATCATACGTCATCAGTACTTCATCGTTATGTTGTTTATAGCTCGAGTACTGTGAATGTAGTTCTGGGCATCATTCACTGGTTAACATTCGTGCAATGCGCACTCCCACCATTCTCCTCACTTAATCCCTGTCCTGATTCAAA
This sequence comes from Micropterus dolomieu, assembly GCF_021292245.1. Lineage (NCBI taxonomy): Eukaryota > Metazoa > Chordata > Actinopteri > Centrarchiformes > Centrarchidae > Micropterus > Micropterus dolomieu. The sequence goes on from NC_060151.1 coordinate 7,466,158, forward strand.
TTTGAACAAGGTAACACATTGTGAGCACAGCTCTGATTTACATCTCAGAGTGTTAAATAAAAAGCTACACACTGGTGTAAAACAATCAAAACAATCAAATATGTTTAGAGAATGATTTACAAGTTGGAAAAGCACAAAACTACTGATGGAAAAAAAGGCTTGAAATCGAATCAGCAGTTCAGCGACCAGTCAGAAAGATGTTAACTTACAGACTAATTGGAGGACTGATTATAATACTGCTGAATCTCTGACAACGCAAAACCCAGAAACTATACTGGATTTGAAAGAAAACAAATATTGACAATAAAAATATTATAAGCTGAAGATGCAATCACAAAAGATAACTTCAAATAAAGTCAATGAAACTTTAGAAAAGTCTTAGTTTTAGTTGCGTCTTTAGAGGAAGATTGATTGAATATGTGTAAATGAAAGAAAAAAAGAAAGAAGGACAAAGACTGTCAGGGAAAAGAAATGAGACAAGAGTGGAGGGAGTAAGGGGGAGCGGAATGTACAAACCTGGATCAAAGTTGCAAAGTTATTGAACACAGATTTACTGACTATAAGCTGATTTACTAACATAAGCAAAGTAAACAGCTAGTTTTATTGCTTTTTTTATTTTTAGTGCACTTACTGTTTATCGCATGAAATAATAACGCAATAAGAAAAATACATCTTCAAATAAGAAACTCATGGTTTTACAGTTACAGTCAGGCATCAGAATAGAGCAGAGCAAAACAAATCAGATGCAGGAATAGCCTCCAAAACACATCACTATAATGCAGAAGTCTGTCTACTATCCTGTTAGGGTGCCAGCTAGTTGCCTTGGCTGGGTGTTATTTGTGAGAAAAATCATTAAAGAACAAGAACATTTGAAGCCAACCAAAAACTCTGAAACTTTTATGGGACTAAATGAAAGCGAGGAAGAGGGTAAAGTTATAAAAAGCAGAGGAACGTTGAGCACTGTTGCTATTCATGGTTGTGAGTTTGTGTCTGATGATTAATTGCAGGCTGCGTTTGACACAAATATATCTGAGGTCTTTGATACCATGTTAATTAGTAAAGTGACACAGTTTGTTGGTCTGTGTTATAGTATATTTGCTTTTAAATCTCAGACATAAATGATTGTTCTTATGATCCAGTTAATAGCTAATAGTATTCATTAATAACTATTAATAATAATTGAATTGAGGTTTTATTATAAATGATTAAACATTTACACACACATCATTTGATGAGAGCAGGGGCGAAAGTAGCATTTTAAAAGATAATGTTTCAGACAGAGATATATTTTTGCTGTGGTCACCAACTCACTTCCGCCTCCCCGGAAGTTCTACCGACCCTCTACTTTACAGTAGTGCCCCCTGGACCTCGGTGACCTTATAGCTGGTTACGCCCATGCCTTTTTAAAGTAATAGCCTACTGCCATAGTGATCAATAGCTCTGATGCTGCTAGATGGTTTATTAGAGGCTGGTCCTGTTTGTACATGCGCGCATTAGCAGGGCAGCAATCGTGGAGTATATAGTGGACTTTTCTGGTGGGCCGGTCTGGATCAAAGTCCAGAGCCATTTTTTACTCCCAGTCCGTCCCTGGTGGACATATTTTGCGTTTTGTTCATACTTTGTAGGCTTGCAATTAATTTATAAAAAGTGCATGACCAACATGCATTTCTAACAAACTAAGATCTACTTAATAACATGTCTATGAAGATTCTCAGTCATCCAGGTCATAGTTATCCAACGAAGGTAAAAATCATGGGCAACTGGACTTGGTTGAAGATACTGGATACTGGATACTTAATAACATGTATACAAAGTTAAATGGAAAATCTTAGCTTTTTCTTTTGGGAATTATAAAGTCTCAAAGGCACTTTATAGAGATAATGACCCAGCTATGACCTACTGGCTTCTGAGCATACAAACTCATCAGTACATTGCTCCTCAGACTCTGGGCAGGGGACGAAGGCTGGTCTCTGGATGCTGCTCACCTGTTGAGCTGTTGAGTCCTTTAAAGGGAATGTTTCTGCTTTATTTTCATGCAGTGAGACAGGAAGTGCAGGAAGATGGAAGAAAGTGAGGGAAAGAGCACATTAGGCAAGCAGTTTCCTTTAAACTTCATGTGCTGTCTCTCACATGTTATGCGTTTTTCTAGACTTAATAATTAAAATTAACAATGCAGTAATCACGTAAAAATAATACATTAAATATGTGCATTTTCACTGTTTTATTAACATACATTCACAGGACATGCCAGTTAAATGACCGTTCAATAATCTGTAATAATGTTTTGGCTACAGGGTTTTCATACACGTTTTAAGAAATGCAGTGTTAATAAAAAATAAATCATGTCTAAGATGGTGCAACATACATTATATAAAACACACAAGCAACCAACAGAGAACAGATTTTTCTCTGCACTAACTATTCAACACAGCTCAGGCTGAACAATGTCAACAAGATGTGAGGAAGCTATTCTGAGACAAACTAGCTATGTGATGTTTGTGTTTGTGTGCATGGTGACACAATTGCAGGCATTACTTGGACGTGTCTCCTTACCACAGCAGGGGTTGTAGCCAACCCTTGTGTAGTTCACATTCATTAAGTGGTAGCCTCATAAACAGATTTGTTCAAGTTCATTCTTAAGCCTGATTCAGTAGAAAATTCCTCAACACATCTAATTGCTTTGATCCATTCCTCTCTATTAGACAAAAAAAAATTGTATCATCTGCCAGTTGAGATCATTTAAATGATCTAAGGTCACTTTAGGTCTAATTTGGAACCATAGACCGTATAAAAACTTGAAACTGACCTTTTTTAATGTGTACAGCCACAGTTTGTGTAACAAGGAACAGAAAGGAGCCTTCCCTTAGAGACTGCGATAGTGACCAGTGGTCGGTGTGGCAGCGACCAGTATCTTTGGCGCCCCTAGTGGTAGCATAATTGTCTACAACCAGTGGTGTAGTCTATGTGATACGCAGGTATTCGCCGTATACCCACTAGAAATGTTTGTATGTCCGTATACCCACTGAAAATAGCGAGATGATACCGTAACAACATTGTTATGTGACAGAACCTTCACACGTTCATTCATAAATTCACCCCGTTTGTGTTGCGAAGCTCTGAACTGAAGTTTGCGGCTTCAGTGGCCTGTGACCGGGATCTGACTTCAGCTACCAAACAATAACACAGCTGCGTGGCGGTTACTTGGCGCACGTTTGAAATTAACTAATGTGAATCACTGAAGGAGATGTGAAACGCAAGCAAACTCAAACTACACTCTTTTAGTGTTTTCGTAAGTTACTGCAACACAGAAAATGAGCCAGATGAGGCTGATGCTGTAGTAACGTTACCTGTTGAGTGAAAATAGCATATAGACCTATGTTATCATTAACAGAACTCTAACAGCATTGTCTATTGAATTGAAACTAGAACGAGTTAACTAACGTTAATGTGGTGGATCAATGGATGCGGGATACTGTGTGTTTGTGTGTGTGTGTACAGAAGTAGCAGTTCATGGATGCTGCGTCCTCAGTGCTAATATTCTGTAATGAATGAGTTTTGGTGATAGAACTGCACATAGGCCTATGTTCATTGTTATTACTGCTACTGAAAAGCCCCAGCTTTCCATCATTGTTAATAATAGTTGCAACTTGCACTGTGAAATGTGCATTGAAAATTGCCAGATAATCAAACCAGATTCATATAACATCTTAGGCTAAATGTAGCTCTTAACTGGCTGAGTTAGACAAACTCATCCTCTGCATTTTTTTTGTTGTTGTTGCCAGGGAACCAACTCTCTATCTGCCCATAATATTTCTTAATGTCGTTGCCGTTTGAAGTGGGAACTGGGCTAAAGCAATTAGTTCCAACCAATCATTTAGTCGATGAGCAGAAAATGTTTATTTGTTTTTTTGACTCTTGGTCCTAAATAACGAGCAATTTGAACATGTCACTTTGGGCTCTTGGAACTTGTCATCCACCATGGTGCTGCGTTGGCCAATGAAATACCTGCAAGGACAAAATCATGGTTGGACACATTCACTGTTTACTTCATGAATTGGTAAGGGGATGGTTTTTTAAAACTGTTTTCTGTGGCTCAGGAGGTAGGCTGTGGACAGTAGCTCAGGGGGTGTGATGTGAGCGAGGGGTGTGCAGCTGGACAATATTGAGGTTTTAGGCAAATTACCATATATGGAAAACCGGCTCTGTATGACATCATTAAGTAAGTGAGACGGACTGTGAGACAGAGAGACAGGTGGACTATAAGACTGTGAGACGTACTGTGAGGCAGAGACACAGGTGGACTATGAGACTATGAGATACAGAGACCCAACTGTTCCCGATGAAGAGAACAGTGTGTGTGTGTGTGTGTGTGTGTGTGTGTGTTTGCCTCTCTCTGTGTCAGTTAGTAGTAGTACCAGGTAGTAGTAGTTGTAATTAGTGCAGTAGTAGTGGTTGTAGAAGCAGATGCAGTACTCTCTAACTTCATTCAAGGTATAGCTTAACGTCTGTCCACAAATCGGAACACAGGACCGTGTGTGTGTTTGTGTGTGTGTGTGTGTGTGTGTGTGAGAGAGAGAGAGAGAGAGAGCGAGAGAATGTGTGTGCGTGTGTGTCTCCCTTTGATCTCTCTATGCTTATTAACATCAACTGGGCAACCAGCTATCCTATATAGACAGATAGGAAACTCTCTCTGAGACTTTGCCTCAAACAAACCACCTCAGAGACTAAACTAAACGAACGACGAAATGACTTGACCGGGAGTGGCATTTGTGAACACTATGATCTATTTTTTGTTTGGATAAAGTTGAAAAAAGTGACCACTTTGGCAAGTTCAAAAACTGGTATGCTCTGCTCTGGTCAAGAAAATTTGAGAAGAACTTGGCAACAATGGCAGCCAGTAGAGAATTTTCTGTCACTCTTGTCCTTTTGAAGGAGAGAGAGACAAATCTATAAATCTGAGGAATTTAAAAAGCCCATGTGAGGAACCACAACAAAATTTACTTCGTTTCTGGTGTAAAATTATGCATGAGGAGTTAAAATTGTGGTCAAGCCAGCGAGTTAAAGAGAAAAATCTAAGAAGATTTTCCGAGCCTGCTACACTGTAGTGATGATGTCACCCACACTAACTCATGCAATACACACCCATTTAAACTCAGAAAAGAGCTCAAAAAAGCATAAAACTGTGAACAAACCATAAAACATATCAAAAAGCTGAATACATCATTAATAGCTAATAACTTCTTGTGACCAATTTACAGTTTAAATCAAGTCGATAGCTGAAAGTATGCTGACCAGGGCACTCTTTAAGTTCTGAACCAGATGTGGGACCTCTGGCATGAAATATAGCCTCATGTCTGTTCTTGCAGAATGTGGGACAGATATTATATTGAGATACAATCCAAAGGCCTTCCACATTGCCTGATTTAAAGCCTTAAGGAAGCTGCCTTGTCGATAATGTTCAGGATTAGAGGCTTGTAGTTTGTCCCATTAGTTGAGTTGCTACTGTAGTGGTAGTTCCCTGCCTACTAAAAACACATGCATGTTTACAGTTTAAATCAAGTCTGTAGCTGAAAGTATGCTGAACTGGTGAGCTTTCAAAGTGAAGTAGGTATGAGGAGGATTTCGACAGTCTCTCCATTCACTTACAATGGGAGAATTTTCCTGGAAAACCTTGAATAATTTGGAAAGTATTCAAGGTATCAATGACAAAAGTAATAGCATCCTCATTGAGCCGGACAACTTGGAGTTTGAACGGAGTTTCTACGTCAAAAGCTGTGGGACTAGTTAGCGGACAAAAAAACCTGGAACGAAGAATAATAATAAAGGTTAGCAATAACATAGGATAGGACCCAATTATGTGACTTCTGAAGGTAACTGGTCAGATCTTGATAAGGGGCATGATAGCAAAGTGAGCTAATACATATGCATGCACCACTTTTGTTTTTTGTTTTAGTTTGTTTTTTTAAACAAATTATTATTTCCTTTTTACTTTGGACTATTTTGTGTATGTCCATTACATGAGATCCAAATTAAAAATCAATTTTAATTCCAGGTTGTAAAACAATAAAATAGCTAAAATGCCAAGTAAATGCTGTAATGCGCCTTTCTAGTCTTTTCGACCACTCAAAGCGCTTTTACACTACATCTGCATTCACCAGCCACACACATTCATACACTGAGCCTAAGTGCTCAAACAGAAACTAGCATTCACACTCACTGGCGGAATAGCCAGGGGCAATTCGGTCCAAGGACACACACACAGGGATTGAACCGCTGACCTTCCGATTAACGGCCAACCTGCTCTACCTCCTGAGCCACAGTCGCCCCATAGTAAACTTTTGCAAGCCACTTTATTTGTCTTATTTTAAAAAACTAACAAACAAAGGTTGATGGCCTAATTCTACCTTTATATGGGATAGGATAGAAAAACAACTTTTGTAGAGTTCCAAACCAGACTAGGGCCCAAGTTTCCAGATCTCAGGTCCTATTATTGGGCTGCTAATCTCAGGATAATTGGTTGCAGAACAAGGAGCTATTCCTCCCCCAGTTTGGCAAGAGATGGAGGCGCCTCATCTACAGTATACCGGCATCATTGTCTTCCCTCGCACACTCCTACTTTACAAGCCGTATGTGTCAAAACTACAGTGAGCATCTGGAATCATAAACACCACTTTGACAACCTATTTTTCCACTGCAGTGGAATCTGTTTGTACAGCTGCTTCTTTCAGGTCTATTGTATGTGTACAAGGGGCTTTTGGACAAAACATTTCCAAGCTGGGAGTGATTGAAAAGTCAAAAAATATCTCCTTTCCTTTTCTTCAACCTCAATGGAAATGGTCTTGCGGTCAAGGAAAGATGTGCAGGAGAATTCATTCAAGGACTTAAGATAAGAGGACCGCAGGGCTCAGAGAATCCGACTGCCGTGGCCTGCCGTGACAATACTACAATGTTCTAAAGATGGACCACAGAAAGCGCGTCTTTGACACTGCGCCCCGTGTTGTTTTTTTTTAACGCAGGCCATCTAAAGGTGGAATATTACTTAATAACCAAGATAGCAAAAAGGCCTATAAGTCACCAAATAATGGAAAGTGTTTTACATTGAGAATGCTTGCTCACACTCACCCTCCTGCCTACCCATATTTATCACCATGAATCCCAATAATTGTATGAAATGTATTAAGTATTGTAAGCCTACTTTGCTACATCTTCAATCACTTCTGTCTCTGAGTGAAAACAAGTGCAAGGAAAAACTTGTGACCTCTTTCGCTTCAAGTGCAACAGCTTTATTATGTAGCCTAGTTAGAGCTGTGAAAAAATGCTGTATTAAGTTACTGCCAGGGCCGTTAAATAAGAGAGTTACGACACTGCCATTGACTTCTGTTGGAACCATGGAATGCGGAAGTGACGCACGTCATGGGGCAGCCGAATGTTCCAAACACTGAATAGTTCCAGCGCTGAGCCTCGTTCATTTCAGTGTTTCTGAAGTACGCTGCCTGGTATGTTGATGAAATTACTGCATTTGTTTACATTTTAACTCATTAGCTGTGGTCTCATGTATCTAGTCAATAGTGTATTTTATGGAGCCAGCTTTAGTCATGGTTTATCGGAAGATATGAACTGTTCGATTATAATTGCAGCTAGCTAACGTGAGTAACGTTAACACTTAACCAGCTAACGTTACCATACCAAGATGTCAGTTTGCCAATATTTACCTCAAATGTAAAGTTCTTAGTTAATTAGCATACATTGTTTATCTTTGATTATTAAATCTGTTATAACTCATTATAGCAGCACTTAGTTAATGCTGCAGTAGTAACATTAAACGTGATTACGATGAACGGTAAGTTAGCTATCTCAGCTAGATAACATGGCTAGCTTGTATCTAGCGAGGTTGTTCCTTGGTTAATTCATTCATTACACACAATGTTTGTTAGACAGTGCATCAGTGACGGTTAATAAGATCAGTGGCATATGATCATATTTTGGACATCTGTTAGATAGAATACAATGATTTATTTTGCACACAACTTCTCATGTTAATAGCTCCCTGTGACTAATAAAGGTAAAAACGTGATACTATAGTGATTCAGAATTTTGATGAAAGTAGCACATGTACACTGCTCACTTCCTCACAATCTTCACCTTCCTTGTCCTTTCTTCCCTCACTTCCTGCCTCAATGTCTGAAATGATGACGTGGCAGTGTTAGTGTTACATGTTGAGTGTATAGGCTAGTCATAAAAAGAAATAAGAAATATTATAAATTTTTTGACTTCACATTATTGATACAGAAGTAAATTTTAGGGCAATATGTGTTGTAATGTCTATGGTCAGGTTGCTTCTGCTGACCTTAACATTGTATGATGAAGCATTTCACTGATTCTTGATTCACAACCTCACGACCAGGTCTCAAGATCACCCTACAATTGCACTGGAAGAATGTAATCGCTACTGTAAACACCACCATTGCGCCAGCTCCAATAACCTGGTGGTGCTCAGAGTGCTCCTGATTGTTAGGCCTTGGATCGGGCTGAGCTGCCTCAGGGGTGTGTGGGGGGTCTGGGGCTCGGGGCTTTGGAACCTCTGGGTCTGGGGCGTGTCTGCGTGCTGGGGGGGCTGGGCCCCCCTGGAGCTGGGTGGGGTTGTCGCTGACTCTGGGGTGCTGCCGGTGCTAGGGGGGCTCTTGCTACAAGCCCTGGGCTGGAGGGATCTGGCGTACTCCTACTTAGGGGGGTGGGGGACGGAACTGAATGATGGGGCCAGTCAGGAATCTGGTCCCACTGGGGAGGACCATTCTAGCCTCCCTATGACCTCCTTCACCTTCCCCCCTTTGGTCATGTCTCACTACATACACCCTTAGGACTCTGGGGGTGGCCAGGCTGCAGGGCATTTGGTGGGTGGGGCTGCTTTATTGCGGCATCGCCATTCTGTGGGGTGCCTGTGTCACAACTACCCTCCAATTTTAATTGCACCTTAATTACCACACACCTTATCTTTACTCCACCATACAACACTTTACAATCCATGACATGCATCCAACACCAAACAATACATTTACAGATGAAGGCAGAGGGGTTGAAGGAGTGGGGGGATTCTCATTGGCCTCGTGTCCTGCCCCTGGAGCCCCGGGGGGTCGGGGGTGCCGTGGGGTTGGTGTCCGCCTTGCCATATTTGGGGTGGGTTGGGGGGGCGTGGCACCCCTGGCGTGGGGGCCCGCTCTGGACCTAGGGGTCTGGGGACTCGGGCTTCTGGCTTTTGCTCATTTCTGGGCAGGTGGTGTCCCTGGGCCTGGGGGCCCGTTGTCTCCTCTCCTCGCCTGGGCCCTCTTCGGCAGAGGTGGGGCTCCCGCTGCTTCCCCCTGCCAGCTCTCTCACAGTGGGGGCATTCGGGAGTCTCTGGGGCACACGGCTGGTGTTGTTGGGGTGGGTTTTGGTGCTCGTCCTTGGGGGTGGTTGACTGTGGGGGCTGGGCCCCCTGTCCGGGGATGAGAGAGGAGGGATGCCTCTGGCTGGGCTGGGGGACTGTTGGCCTGGTTCTCCCGTATTATCGCTCCCTAGCGGAGAGCTGCTTCTTGCTGTGTTGTTCTTTCTTTGTTTTTAGGGTGTACTTGTTTCAGAGTGGCTTCATATTGACAGCGTATGTTGTGGTTATCTGGGTCCCTGTGCTTTTCATTTGATAATTTCCTTAAAGTTTTCCTTAGGTTTTTGCATTCAGTGTCAAACCATTTGTTACTGTTCATTTGTTGAGGTTTTGGTTTGGAGGCTTTCAAATTAGACAATTGTGATAGGGAAGGCAACAGGGGTTTAGCACTAGGACCCAGGTAAAGGGGCAGAGTCTATAAATAGGGAAGGGAAGATCACCTGGTCCTTTCTTTCTGCAGTCACACACCTGAGGGAGCAGCTGAGGCCAGCCTTTGTTTGGTTCTTGATTGGACTTCGTGGTGGTGAGGGTCCAAAGCTTGGAGTGATTGTCTAAACACATCAGCTAAAGCACAGATCCCAGTCACCTGCATGCCTTCAACGGCGGGAGGGGAATGTGTTTCTAAGTCAAGCAAGAAGTTATTAGGAGAGCCAACCACTGTTTTTTCCCACCGGTTAGTTTTATTGTGCTCACACTAGATCCTTGAATGGGCCATATTTTGTGTTTCTGGCTGTGTTAAAGGGGGAAACTGAAAGACAGAGTAACCATTTTGCATGGGTGTTTTGTGTAATTAGTGTGTAGCATGCAGATAGTGTTTTTCCATAGTATTTGGTTTAATTGGTTTGAGTGTGTGGGTTATTTCCTTATTTGTTTATCAGTTTGGTTATAATTTGTCGGTGCTCAATTCTACATCAGTTTCCCTGGTAACGCAGTCTAGTCCTGAATTGTGTTTTTCTTTTGTTTTGATGTAACAAATAAACTTTATATTCCTATACTGATATAGTAGCCTCTGGTCCAGTTTGTTCTGGCACTTG
>NC_060151.1:7476709-7483849 GCF_021292245.1 Micropterus dolomieu
ACATCTTTTCCTTCCCTTGGCCTCTCTATTAATGTGCTTGGACACAGAGCTCTGTGAACAGCCAGCCTCTTTAGCAATGAACTTTTGTGTCTTGCCCTCCTTGTGCAAGGTGTCAATGGTCGTCTTTTGGACAGCTGTCAAGTCAGCAGTCTTCCCCATAATTGTGTAGCCTACAGAACTAGACTGAGAGACCATTTAAAGGCCTTTGCAGGTGTTTTGAGTTAATTAGCTGATTAGAGTGTGGCACCAGGTGTCTTCAATATTGAACCTTTTCACAATATTCTAATTTTCTGAGATACTGATTTTGGGGTTTTCATTAGTTGTCAGTTATAATCATCAAAATTAAAAGGAATGAACACTTGAAATATATCAGTTTCACTTTTTGAATGGAATTACTGAAATAAATCAACTTTTTGATGATATTCTAATTATATGACCAGCACCTGCATCTACACACACACACACACACACACACACACAGAGATCACACACAGTTACTTGTGGTTTTCCACTTGCCAGTGGCTCCTACCATATTACTGTTGGTTATGTCTCAAAATGACATGATCTAAAATTTAAAGACAAATCCTAACCAACCATCAATCCAACTTACCTCTTCATAACCATATAGATAATAACACTGTATGGATGTGTGCTACATTGTTTCAGTGGTATGACCTGTAGAAAATCTTATTGTAACCTCTAAAATAAAGACTACTACTACTCCAAAATATGTGGTGCTTTATTTCTTATTTTCCATTGTGCCCTACGTTTAAAAAAATACAGACAACAATATGGAGGATTCATTTTATTCAGTGACAGTGTGATAGAGGCTCTAAAGGTCAGGTTCTTCAATCGACGAGGAGGATATCTGCATTTCAGTTTTCTGCCTCGTCTGGGTCTTACTCGACGAATACGAGGATGATAGATGCGTTTCCGTTTTCCCGCGTCGACGAATACGAGGATGATAGATGCGTTTCAGTTTTCCCGCGTCGACGAATACGAGGATGATAGATGCGTTTCAGTTTTCCCGCGTCGACGAATACGAGGATGATAGATGCGTTTCCGTTTTCCCGCGTCGACGAATACGAGGATGATAGATGCGTTTCATGTTCCGATGTGTGTTTTGTACTTGAGGTAGGTGGATTTGGTATACAGCGCATATATATATGTATGAAAATATGAACACTATGAATGAGTGGTGGATTTTTAAAAACAGTCCTTACTGTAGTCTGCTCCTCTCCTTTTTGGTGGCAGATCTCCCCCACTCACCATTTTAAACAGCCCCGTGTCTGCGGTGGAATCCTTCAGGTTTCTGGGATCCACTATATCCGAGGAATATGAGGATGACAGATTTCGTTTCTAAAGTCCCTCTATCACGTGTCCTGGTCCGACGAATGAGAGTATTACAGATGCTTCAAAAGTCCCGCTATCACGTGTCCTGGTCCGACGAATGAGAGTATTACAGATGCTTCAAAAGTCCCGCTATCACGTGTCCTGGTCCGACGAATGAGAGTATTACAGATGCTTCAAAAGTCCCGCTATCACGTGTCATGGGCTGACGAATGAGAGTATGACCGATTCGTTTCAAATTTCCCGCTCGTCTGTTTCCTGGTCTGAGAATATGAGAATGCTAGATGTTTCCAGCTGCTTGATTCCTAAATCGACGAATATGGCCATGATGCAGTTGTTTTAATTTTCCACCTCGTTTGATTATTGGTCGTATTTGTTGGTGTGACGGCGTTTATATCAGCGCCATCAGCATAATTGCACGGCAACACGTGTTAGCGCCAATACTTACCGGAGAGTAGCCTATACATCAGAGATGTCGCCGTGATCGCGTCCTGCTACTCTGCTCCGTTGGTCTTGAATAGGCCTACCTGTTATCAGCACCATCGGCAGTCTAAAGATCGGAATCGTAGCTTTCCTCTGCCGGTCAAAATAAATGATAACAACCAGCGAGCGAGGTTCCTCATAGCCCAGCTGCACAGAAAACCGAGAGACGAAGTTTAGGACAGCAGACAGCAGTGTCTGCTGTAGGGCAACAGTGACGCTTCCACTGTCTCGATCCATCTTTGGTGTTGAAATCAGCCGCACCAAGTATCAGTGGTCAGATTGCAGGGGTTCACCTAAGATACCGAGTCTACTTGGATCTGGTTTTAGAATGAAGGCACAGTGCAGTCTCCTGACTTATATAGACTGCATGCAGTGGGAGGAGTTTTGGGAGAAGGTAATCTAGGACAAAGTCAGCTGTTACAAATGCTACATCCTGACAGGAAATCGCGTCTCTCAGCCTCTTTGCATTGACTTTGTATGTGATAGCGCCGCCCCCAGAACAGTGAAAGACTCTTGTCCAACATGTAACACAATGCTCTGCACTGAACCAGTAACATGTAGCCTAATTTCTCACTTGGCACTGATTGCAGCTCTTAACTTATCACTTTTGTTTATGCCTCAAAATGACTTGAAGTTTCAAAGACAAGATATCATCAAACTGACTTAGCTCATAACCATAAAGACAGACAAAAACCTGCTTTATAAAGACTAATACAGGTGTCCTAGATTACAAAGTGACTACAAAGGAATTTTTGTTTTGGCACAAACAACATTAATAGATGTGATAGGTTATGTCTCCTCTTGGTAATATCTAAGAGACTCATATTGAATCATTAAGTCACGTGTAAGGCCATTCCACTTTCTGTTGCCATGCGTCTGCATTAAGTCTGTGCAGTAGTCAGTGACCGACATTCAGCAAAGGGATGGCTGGAGCAGTATTCTGCTGTTAAGAAGGAGCTAGGCCTAAACTGTGGCCTATTTAGAGAAAATGTATACCTTAAAGTTTCAGTAAGTAATATGTCTTCATAATGTTTCTGACTGTTTGACTGTTTTAACTTTTCATTATTATATGTACCCATTTTGCTGACATTAGACTATGCTTTACTCAACAGATTCGGCTGTGACCTTTCTTTGCTCCGTAAGAGGGAAGAATTTAGAAAGTTGCGTGGCGCTGCGGACAGCCCCCAGCTGCAGTAGTGCATGGATGATGTGTAATTTTCATCCAGCCAGAGGGAACGATCCCGAACTCTTCACAGCCTGTCGGTACCGGAGAGGGAATGGGGCCGACATTGACAGGAGATCGTGGAGTGACTGGAACAAGAATCACAGCCTTCAAAGTCTCTCTATAAAAAAGAAAAGATCAGACACCACCAGGAAGTGCACTGCAGGTATGGAAGATCAGAGAGGAACACCATCACCACGCAACACAAACCAAGACTACTACTATTATTAATCTTCCTAATATTGTTATGTTTTGTAAATGGACCTGGTCTGAGTAACAAAGCTGCTGAATTTAAAAGTATGATTTATAATTGCTTTCCCACACAAATTGTGTGTGTGTATACTGAAACCCTAAATAGAAAAAAGGAAGCTGCTCAAATGAATTGACTTAAATTAGAGATCAGCAGCCATGTCATGTATCAAAATAAACTACTGTATTACTAAAAATACTTTCCCAAGGTACCATAAAATCACTTTGTGAACCTATCTATCAATCGGCCTATTTGACTTCACCAGTACACTAACTCAGTTAATTAAAAGCAGCTTTTCTCTGCCTAATGAGTCATGTGATAAATCTAATATATGCAACCAGTTAACAGATACAATATTGAAATATCCCTGTGATCACCCAGATGAAATTTTAGAACCAGTAACAGTTTGCTTATGACACAGACTGTATCCTAATTTAGTTACTTTGTGTTTGGTAATGGGCTTACTCAAATGAGCTCCAACACACATTAGTGTGGACTGACAACCTGTTGTTTAATGGCTTTGCAGCACTACGCTGTTAATGACAATGAGGCGCAGGTGTGTGCATTTAACAAGTCACACCGGCTTGTGGCATTATAAAGTAATATAGCCTATACAACAGTGCCAATGATGTCTGCTTTTGGCTGCTGAGCTTGGTAAAAGCAGCTAACTGGAGAAGGAGGCTTGTGGACACGCGACAGTGGATTCCGGAAAAACGAGTACTGTGGTCTGTCTGAATTTAGCACTGGGTGGAGAACGAAGTGCGAGTTTGTTGGTTGGTGAGTCGATTAAGAGGTGGTGTGGGATAGCATCGGCCGACGGCCTGTATAGGTCCGGTAGCGGTGCTATTTCACAGCTTCTGGTTGCTCATTAAACCAATAATCTGGATAGGGATGGCAGGGAGACAGGTGGATGGTATGGATTACAGGGAGGCAGAGGGAAATGGTAGTGATGAGAGGAGGGAAAGTGATTGGGAGGAAGTAGGGAGAAGGCATAGGGATAAGAAGGAGGCTAGTCGTAAAAGAAAGAAAAAAGGTTGTGTTAGTTCAAATGGGACGGAAAGTGAAGAAGATGAAGGGAAGGAACCTAAAATAAGATTGCTTAATGTAGTGGTACGATTTTAGGGAGAAGGAGGAGTAAAAAAAATGGATCCACTTAAGTTAACTAAAATAATAAGAGAAAAGGTAGGAGAAGTGAAGTATGCAAGAATTTTGGGAGATGGAAATCTACTGGTAGGATGTAATAATGAAGTACAGATGGAAAAAGCAAAGAAGATGAGTTGTGTTGGAATAATAAAAATAGTAAAAGTAGTAAGAGTGGGGGAGAAAATAAATGGCGGAAGTAAGGGAATGATATATGGAATTCCACTTACTGTAAATATGAAAGAGTTGGTGGAGAACTTGAGAATGAAGAATAGGTCAGTTAAAAGTGCAGTAAGAATGACACGGGGAGTGGAGAAAGTAGAAACAGAATCTGTATTGGTTGAGTTTGAAACAAAGGAGGTACCAAAAGAGGTATATTATGGATTTATGAGATACAGCATAAGAGAGTATGTACCTAAGCCAATGAGATGTTATAATTGCCAGGAATTTGGACATATGGCTAAGGTATGTAAAGGAAAGAGGAGGTGTGCTAGGTGTAGTGGTGATCATGAATATGGAAAGTGTGGGGAAGAAGTAAGACCAAAGTGTTGTAACTGTGGAGGGAATCATAGTGTGGCATTTTGGGGATGCGAAGTGATGAAAAAAGAAGTTAAAGTACAACAGATAAAATTAAAAGAAAACATTTCTTATGTTGAGGCTGTTAAGAGAACAGAGCAGGAAAAGAAGAATCAGAGTGGAGAAAGTACAAAAAGGGTGAGCAGGGAAGATCACCAAGAAAAGAAGGGAAAATGGGAAGAGAAGAAGAAAATAGTGACATTCATAGCAGGGGTGATAAATGCTACAGCTGAAGTCAGGTCTAAAACTGAAAGAATCCAGATTATTGTTAAAGCAGCAATACACCACTTAGATATGGCAGGATTAAAGTGGGAAGAAGTGAGGGATGAACTCAGTGTACAGTCGAGTCAAGAGACAACATGTATAGGTTAATAATTTTTGTAATGCTAATCCCTCAATGGAATGCAAGAAGCTTGATCGCAAATGGGCAGGATTTCAAGCAATTTATAAGGAGTAGAAGAGAAAAGCCAGATGTTATATGCATTCAGGAATCCTGGTTAAAGCCTAATTTGGACTTTATAATATATGGATATGTATCAGTTAGAAAAGATAGGGAAAATGGTGGTGGAGGGGGATGTATAACATTTATAAGACAAGGGATTCCGCATAGGGTGTTAGGTATAGGAAAGGAGCAAGAATATGTAGTGGTAGAAACATGGGGTGAAAGGAAAAGAATTGTAGTTATAAATTATTACAATCCGTGTAGAAAATTAGATATAAATAATCTTGAGGAAATAGAGGGGCAAGACAATAATAATATTGTATGGTGTGGGGATTTCAATGCGCATAATGCATTGTGGGGTAGTGAGAAGATGGATAGTAATGGACAAGTAATTGAAGAGTTATTGGATGAGGAAAACTTAGTATGTTTAAATGATGGAAGTAAAACAAGGATAGAGGTTAGTACGGGGAAGGAATCTGTACTTGACCTTACACTGGTGTCTAGTAGTATGGCAGCGATATGTAATTGGAGTGTATATAAGGATGGGACAATAGGAAGTGATCATTATCCAGTATTATGTAAAATTAATATTTCATTATCTCAAAGTATAGAAGAAAGAGGAGGAAGATGGGTATTTGAGAAGGCGAATTGGGAACATTTTCAGAGAGAAAGTGATAGATGTTTGAGCCAGATTGAGTATAATGATGATATAGAGACACTGGAAAATAAAATAAAGAAAGGTATAATAACAGCGGCAATGGAGTCTATTCCAAAAAGTAAAGGTAAGGTAAAGAGGAAAATCGTACCATGGTGGGATGAGGAATGTAAAGAAGCAGTCAGAAATAGGAACAAAGCATTTAAAATAATGAAAAGAACTCATAACTTCAGACACATGATTCAATATAAATATGCTCAGGCAATAGTAAGGAAAACAATTAGGCAGGCAAAAAGAACATATTGGAGGAACTATTGTAGCTCAATTGGGAATACAACTCAGATTGGAGAGGTGTGGGCAATGATTAAAAAGATGGGTGGTGAAAGGAGAGAATGGAGTTATCCAGTTTTGAGTAGTGGAAATGAAATTGCAGTGACAAATAAGGAAAAGGCTGAAATGTTAGCAAATACATTTGTCAATGTGCATAGCTCTAATAACTTATCTGAAGAAGGGAAGAGAGGCAGAGAGAAGACTAAATCTGAAAATGTAGAGTTATTTATGAAGATGGGGCTAGTGGAGGAAGAACAAAATGTACTATTTAACATGGGAGAATTAAAGAGAGCAATGGCCAAAACTGGGAAGACTGCACCAGGAAAAGATGACATTTGTTATAGCATGTTGAAACAGTTAAGTGAGGAGGGGAAGAATAAGTTGTTGATGCTGTACAATAAAGTGTGGGAGGAAGGGAAACTTCCAAAGAGCTGGAAGGAGGCAATTATTGTGCCGATAAGGAAACCTGGGAAAGAAGCTAGTAAACCATCTCATGTCTGTAAATTAATGGAAAGAATGATAAATGAGAGGTTAATGTATATAATGGAAAAAAGAGGTATGGTGGCTGAATGTCAAAGTGGGTTTAGAAGAGGTAGGAATACTATGGATGCAGTATTGTGTTTGGAAGATAACATAAGAAAAGCACAAGTAAATAAAGAGACAGCAGTGGCAGTATTTTTCGATGTAGAAAA
>NC_060151.1:7483949-7505184 GCF_021292245.1 Micropterus dolomieu
CTGTCTCTGCCTGTGCCTCGTTAGCCTCATGCTCCTCACCTGTGTTGCTCCCGCCCTGCTCGTTAGTCCCTGTGTGTATATACCTGGTGTTTCTGTCTTGTCTTTGTTGGGTCATTGTACCTTGTGTTGAAGTATTTTTTGTCATGAGGAGATGTGTGGTCTGTTTTGGATTTCTGCCTGAACCCTGTTTTTGGACTTTGTGGATGTTACTTTGGATTCAGCCACTCTTTGTAAGTGTGCTCGCCTTTTTTGTATTAAAACCCTTTTGAGCGGTACCTCCTCTGCCTTGCGTCCTGCGTTTGGGTCCTCCAAACTGCTTCACCGCACAAATCCGTGACAGCCCCCAGGATATGCACAATTGGCTTGCAAAATCTTTGCACTTGCATCTTGTTACTGTATTACAGCTACACTCATGTCAACAACCAGTGAAGAAGCTAAGATGTTAACAGGTAAAAAGTGACAGACATATTCTGTTCTTCCACTTATCCTCTGCTGAACTTTACTGTAGTGACACACTAATGCTGCATAGGGGGGATTCACTATGTTCAGACTGAGTTTTTCTGAAGGCTGTGACTTAAATGCTACCCAGCTGCTCATGTAAATATGTGATAAAGTAATGCCATATCTAGTTCCCCTCTATTGGATAAGTTGCAGGTCCAACAACCTGCCAACAAATGTCTGTTAGAAGAAAACTACAAACTGACTACATTTCCTTAGACCTGTGGGCCACTACTGACCTGTAGACCACTATTGATTATTGTAGACTATTACTGACCTGCAGATTACCACTGGCCTCAGGATCAATCTTCTGCTTTTCTCTAAAATATCTTCCAATATCCATCTGGTCAATTAATTGAAAGAGATACCGGGACACTGAGACAACAGGGACACTGACATTTAATTTTCACTGGCAGCAATATTCTATGGGAACTGATTTTGTTTTGAAATCCTTGAATAGAAATAAGTGGAATTCATGCTAGCTAGACTAGTGTTTTCCATGCCAACTAAAATATCCCCTTTTCTTCAGCTCAAGTAAACATAGCTTAAGTTAAGCAAGTAATCATTAACAGCTTACAATTTCACTCTGTATCAGTCACAACGCTAAAGTTTTTTTTTTTTTTTTTTTTGTTGAATGCACCTGTTGGGTGCTTTCCTCAGTTACTCCTTTAGGTAACCATAGCTTTCTGCCAGATACCTAAGCTAACTGGCAGAAAGCTCAGAGTCCTAGTGCCTAACCACAGTAGGGGTTTAAATTATGATGCAGAGGAAACAAGGATTAGCCTATACTTGTGGAAACCAATTATATTTGTGTTCTATTGTATTTATCAATATTCTTGCTTCTTTGTCCCTGGGACCAACTCCGGGTTTTTATCAGTGAACTGACTGAAGAACTAACATGTGTTTGATGGTGGGGGAAACCGGAGCACCTGGAGGAAACCCACACAGACACGGGAGAACATGCAAACTCCACACAGTCTCCTCTGAAGGTCCTGGTTGCAGTTTTGCCACCATTAGTTGATTTTGGTTTAATGTATTCACTTAATGGGGTAGAGCAAGTCCAAGATCATATAGCGCTATAGAGAGGGAGAGAGAATTTAAACTAAAAATGTCAAACTTAGAAAAATGTTTTTATATGGCTCCTTTAAAGTGTTTCTGTTGGTTTGAGTGTTGCATTTGTAAGCTGGCAGGTGCACAATTTGACATCTAAAGGGGCTTCAGAACCAACTTTCCTTCTGGTGATTTTTTTTTTTTTTTTTTTAAAAGTAAATTAGGGCTGGGGAAAGGGCATTATTACATTAACGCCAGCAGTTTTATCAAACGTTAACAGTTTATTATTTTGAAAGTCATTGCTCACTGGCTCTGAATACACATACAGTCAAACCATGGGTCATAGGAGGGTTGGGATGTTGATCAGCCTGCAAATCACCCACCCAAACGAGCAGTGGAGGGAGGCTTTGGCAGACTAAGCTGGATGCAGCATGTGGGAGAAGTAGATAAACAAAAGCAAGACAAATGATCAAATGCCATAGGGAAGCGGATAGCTACACACTGATTGGTAAAACTCACAAACAGCGAGGATCAGTCTCAAAACGATTTGTGCTGCGCGTTGCCTACAAAAAGTTCAAAACAATGCTTGTTGCTACACTTTATGCTCAACCGACCACTTCACCTCATTCTAACAGGACACTTGCTACTGAACATAGACCTTTTTATGCTGCACCCTGATAGAAGAAAAATGTCTCTGCTACCTGTTAAGAAAAAAAAAAAATAAAACAGATATATAGCCTGTTAACCTGTTGCTCAGAAGGTGCCTGCTATGATACTGTATGTTCATGGCTCTGGACTCTGATGGTAACTTGTTTTAACAACCTAGATAAAAATGTAATGCCCTGGCAGTGGCAAACAGCTTTGGTTTTATATTGATAACATGTTTAATTTGAGATTTGCAATAAATATTATTGCTATTGGAATACTTCTGGTAAAACACATTGTTTAAAGTGTTTGAAAACCACATGTTGTTGCACTTGTGTATATGGCAGTACATTTATATCAAAAGTGCACAATACACTATGTTAGCATTTGTTGTTCAATTTTGCGCAATGCACAACAATGTGATCGTGATAAAAAAAATTTAATTGTTACCCTGCACTAAAATTAAAATGCATATATCCCTGTTTGCACACAGCTTCCCTGTCAAACAAATATATAAACTGAATAAAAAATCAGGTTGTTAGTTTGTAACACTGTTACAATATGTACAATAGCCTCCTGAAATACAATTCTTTCTGTTGGGTTCTAAATAAAAGCACAACATGGGAATATATATGTATTAGTCCCAAATATCCTGGAACTTAAACCTTGCAGTTCACAAAAACAATTGTTTGCCCTAAATCTACATATTCATGCAAGTTTTAAATGCATTAAAATTCATAATTTATGCAAGTGTAGCCTAATTACTTTAAAACAATGTATTTAAAAAGAGCAGACCAGAAATAACTTGATGGAGAAACAATAAAATTCATTCATAAATACTTTAATCTCATTCAATTACTACTTCCTCCGGAGCAGAAGGTGGCGGTAGTGCGACTAGTATTAAAGACCAGAAGGACTCCTAAAAATGGTCCACTCACCCAGATACACTTCCTGGAAGAAGGGAAACTTCCAAAGAGCTGGAAGGAGGCAATTATTGTGCCGATAAGGAAACCTGGGAAAGAAGCTAGTAAACCTACAAGTTATAGACCTATTGCTCTGACATCTCATGTCTGTAAATTAATGGAAAGAATGATAAATGAGAGGTTAATGTATATTATGGAAAAAAGAGGTATGGTGGCTGAATGTCAAAGTGGGTTTAGAAGAGGTAGGAATACTATGGATGCAGTATTGTGTTTGGAAGATAACATAAGAAAAGCACAAGTAAATAAAGAGACAGCAGTGGCAGTATTTTTCGATGTAGAAAAGGCATATGATATGCTATGGAGAGAGGGACTAATGATTAAATTGTATAATATGGGAATTAGAGGATATTTTCTTAACTGGATCAAGGATTTCCTGGAAGGAAGAACAATTCAGGTTAAAATAGGGGCAGTCCTATCAAGTGAATATGTTATAGAAAACGGAACTCCTCAGGGGAGTGTTGTAAGTCCCACATTATTTTCAGTAATGATTAATGATATATATGTGAATATACCAATAGGTATGGGAAGATCACTTTTTGCGGATGATGGGGCAATATGGAAAAAAGGAAGAAATATAGAACATGTAGTTAAAAAAATACAAGAAGGGATAAAGCATGTTGAGAAGTGGGGAATAAAGTTGGGTGTTAAATTTTCTATAGAGAAAACTAAAGTAATGTTTTTCACAGGGAAGAAAATCAAGGAAAATATTAATATAAAACTATATGGAAGTAACTTAGGGAGAGTTAAAGCATTCTGTTTTTTAGGAGTATACTTTGACACAAGATTAACATGGGTAGAACATATTAGAAATGTAGAAGACAAATGTAAAAAAGTAATAAATTTAATGAGATGTTTAACAGGACTAGAATGTTGAACAGATTATAAATCACTGAAATATATATATGTAAGTCTAATAAGATCAAGGATGGATTATGGAAGTGTGGCATATGGATCAGCAGCCAAATCTGTATTTAGGAGGCTTGATGTAATACAGACTAAAGCACTGAGATTATGTCTAGGGGCAGTTAAAACATCACCAGTGTGTGCTCTACAGGTGGAAGCGGGAGAAATGCCATTGAACATCCGACGTAAACAATTGCTTGTAAATTATTGGGTAAATCTAAAAGGGCATGGAGATAGTCATCCAACTAAAATAATATTACAAGATAATTGGGAAAGGGAGAGAGCACAAAAGTTCAGTTTTGGGTGGGTCAGAGATGAGGCGGCTAGAGAACTGGGAGTGTATGAAAAGGAATTCTGCCCAACTATAATATGGCCTGATACACCGGTATGGAAGCTAGAAACCATGGAAGTTGATTTTAAATTACTTCGAGTTAAAACAGTAAGTAATAGCACAGATCTGGTAGCGGAATTTTATAGACATATAGATTTTAAATATAAAGAGTATATTCAGATTTATACAGACAGATCAAAGGATCCAGAAACAGGAAAGACTGGATCTGCAGTTTACATTTTCAACCAAAGAGGTGAGATAAGCAGACGAACCACAAATGATCTGAGTGTGTATGCAGTTGAATTATATGCTATTAAGATGGCACTAGAATGGATTGAGGAAAACAAAATCAAAAAAGCTTTAATTGGAAGTGATTCAGTGTCAGCTTTATACAGTCTCATGACTGGTATATCTAATAGTCATCAGGATTTACTGTATTCAATATTGATAATATACACAAGAATAAGGGAAAAATGTTATGAGATTCAATTGACTTGGATTCCTGCTCATATTGGCATTGTGGGTAATGAGAGAGTGGACAAGTTAGCCAAACAAGCTGTTAAAAAAGAGAGTATTGAAGAAAATATTAAGTTGTCAAAGTCTGAAGGAAAGAGTATAATATGGAAAGAAGCCATTAGAGAATGGCAACATCAGTGGGATATGGAAACTAAAGGGAGACATTTATATGCTATACAAAGTAAAGTTGGGGCGGTGAAGAATAGGGGAGGGAATAGAAAAGAAGAAATAGTTATGACCAGATTAAGGATAGGTCACAGTAATTTGAATAGCACATTACACATTATAGGGAAGCACCCAACTGGTTTTTGTGGTTGTGGTCAGGTTGCAGAAACTATAGAGCATGTGTTTTTGAGTTGCAGACAATATGAAGAACAGAGGGAAAAATATGATGGAAGAGTTAGGAATAGTTGGAACAATAGGGACAGGAATGAAGGAAATACTGGAAAGTGGGGAGAATGAACAAAGCAGAGGAAATATTTTCTTATTTTTATCAAGAATAGGTATGATGAGAAGAATATGATGTAACTGGACATGACAGGAAATAAAGCCGGAAGATGGCGGTAGTGCAACGATAATGGATGCAAGCTGCCGATAAACTCTAAAGAAGAAGAAGAGTGCCAAAACGTTTTATTCTTCTTTTTTTTTTACGTGTGCAAAAGTTTACATTGGCTGACGGTAGCAAGATAACGTTACATGTGAGGGCTGCTTGTCAAGTCAAATAGTTAGCATTAAATTGGTATATGATTTAGCCAGTGCTACTAAAACGAACACCAAAGCTTAACAGCTTGCTTTAGTTCCCTCCACAACCCCGGTGAACGGCTGAATATGAGGAAAGCTGGAGTTAATGTAACAGTAGAGCTTTTTCCGTGATCACCGGAGCCAGCAGATGACCCAGGAATGAAAGCTGCTGCTGGCAGAGTCCCATGTTGGTTTGAACATGAGGAGCCCAGCCTGGAGGGCAGTGTCTGTGGGGGAAAACACTGATAAGAAGGAAAAACACTACCATGCGGCTACTCATTACACTTTGAAAGTTGCAGATTATATGATAATAAATACTGAAAATGCATTACTTTCAAGTAATAAGAAACAAAGAAGAATAAATATAGAAACTTTACACTGTAATGAAATCCAACACTACTGTTTGTGACGTTTATTACTTTTATTTGTGTATTATAATAATAATAATAATAATAATAATAATCTTTATTTGTAGAGCACTTTTCAAAAACAAGTTACAAAGTGCTTTAAAAAAGGGTAAAGACAATAATACCCAAAAGACAATAATACTTAAACAATACAAGATAAAAACAAGAAAACATTGAAAAGACTAAAATACATATTTAAGATAAATATAAAATTAGTAAAATAGAATAAAATAAAAGGGATAAAATAAAGTCAAATAAGATCAGGAAAGGCTCTCCTATAAAAGTATGTTTTAAGAAGGGACTTTTTCACTGACTCAGCTGACCTGATTTCCTCGGGCAGGCTGTTCCAGAGCCTCGGGGCCCTGACAGCAAACGCTCTGTCCCCTTTAGTTTTCAGTCGAGACTCTGGAACAGACAACAGACCTCTGCCCGAGGATCTCAAGGTGCGTGCTGGTGTGTATGGGACTAAAAGGTCAGAAAAATAACAAGGCGAGAGGCCATGAAGAGCTTTAAAAGTAATCAATACAATTTTAAAGTCAATTCTAAAACACACTGGGAGCCAGTGTAATGAAGCTAAAATAGGAGTAATGTGGTCATATTTCTTTGTTCTGGTTAAAAGCCTACTTTGCAAAAGGGATGGTCAGGAAGGTGTGCCAGAGTACAGTCAATCATGGAGATTGTGATCATCCCAGCTGTTGATCTGCATGAGTATCACACACACACACACACACACACACACACAAGGTATATGCCATCATCATTCTGAAGAAACGAGAAGGTAGATTTATTTAGATATATTTCATATTTTTGAGTGTATTACAACAAAACAAAACAAAACAAAAACAGAGTGTTTGCTTTCTTCTAATGTCATACACATCTGGGATGGGGGCTTTTCAGGACACATCATACACATTGCATGCTATTATTGTAGAGTTAACACCTACGATGTAGGCTGACACAAGTCTGATAATGATTTTAATCTCTAGTGAAACATTTAGTTATGTGCTGATAGCAATTTGAGCTGCCAGAGACAACTGTTTCTCTGTAGATTGAGACCTGGAAAATGCAGCTGTTTGGCAAAGTTGATAAATAAACAATCCTTTGATGGGTTAGGTCATTTTGACGTGAATGATCTAGCAATGACCCTTTGGCAAAGAACACATTCCAGTCTTTGTGCCAACTTTTGTCTGTGGGACAGTACTTTTTTGAGATCTCACACCGAAGATTTCCTGTTTAAATCATTAATAGTTAAGATGTACTGTTTAACAACCTAAGGCCTGTGGATGTGAAGGAACTTGTATTTCTGCACTGAAGGCCTCACTGAGTAGAAAGGTTGAGTAGAAAAAAAACTGACTCAATTTCTATTTTATTTCACTTTACCCAGGTACAATCAATGCAGAGCACTGCCTTTCCCTGATGGTTCATCACACAGGATTAACCCCAAGAAATGCAGAAGATTTGCCCTGCAGAGAAGAAGCTTTTTTATAATCATAATAATAATTATAATAATAATGAATCAATGAACTTCTTTGTTGATTGTACATATAAAAGTGACACCTCCAGCAAGAGATTCCCAACTACAAATACCATCAAAAGGATAAAAACACAATAAAGTCAGACGGCTTATTTCCATTGTATAGGTTAGCCTACATAACAATGATGACAACAAGCTGATTGTAAAACACCTAATCTAATTAACTTAATACTAGGCTATATATTACACTGGCGAATGTCTTAAAATTGCAAAGAGTAGGCTATACAACTCTGCAGATTTGTGTTTTATTTTGAAACAGAAGGGCTAACAGTAGACTGCGGAAGCTGAGAGTGGTTTTAACAGTGATAGTGCCATTAAAAGAGTAGCTAGATGGCAGGATAAATTCTGCACACCCTATGGCTTCAAAATCAGTGAACAGCTTCCTGTGGTAGCAGTGCTACTCTTTGATATATAAGCAGAACCTCTGGGCGCCTCAGCAGAGAGTGGGTAGAGTGACCTCTGCTGGTTGAGCTTCCACATAGCGACCATGAATAAATGTTTCAAAAGTAAAATATAAATTAAATAATAATAACTACAATATATAGGCCTAATTGCTATCCTAAGCTTCCTATCACACCAGTTCATATTATCTTAATCTGAAGTTGCAGGTCACCAATATGGTCTTAAATATGTTCCGTTGACAGATAGGATTGTGATTGTTATTATTTTTGGTTACTTGTTATTTTTATTTCAGTTATCTAAAATGTTTTTATTCCACACCCAGTTTTAGTTTAGTTTTACTAAAATACGTTATTTTAGTTAGCATAAGTGTAAACTATAAATCACATTGCTAACAACAGATGTAGGCTACATTGGCCTACTTTTATTTTGAATGTTTTACCCGTTACTCCCAGTTCTTTAAAAAGGACTAAGCTATGCATTTGTGTTTTTTATAAACACTGACGGAGAAGCTTGGAAGTTTTGGAAAGACCGTGTTCATGCTCATAAGTGCACAGACTGCCAACACACACGAAGGCCTTAAATGCATCTGAATTCTACTGGGCAGGGTGGTTGAGAGGCCCTCTCTCAGGGGCGCGATTATGAGCTTCATAGGGTCTGGTCGGGTCAGCAGTAAATATTGTGCT
This sequence comes from Micropterus dolomieu, assembly GCF_021292245.1. NCBI lineage: Eukaryota > Metazoa > Chordata > Actinopteri > Centrarchiformes > Centrarchidae > Micropterus > Micropterus dolomieu. Next base: position 7,492,643 of record NC_060151.1, read on the forward strand.
AGTACTAGTATTGAACTACAAGAAGCCAGCCACTTGTAAGCCTTTAATTAGAGTTATGTAAAGCTTTTGATGGGACAGTTAAGTCCTAGAGAAGTGGTGACAACAGCTGCGCAGAGGGGGTCCAATTTGAGTTTTTTGTCATAGGGCCCAAAATTCCTGGCGGCCCTCCTGGATGGTGTTCACTCACCCAATGGTGAAACGTTTCCAGCGGACCTGAAGTTTCTTTCGGCCAAGGTTGCCTTGCTCTTGGCTCTGACGTCGGCCAAGAGGGTCAGCGACCTGGCTGCCCTCTCTGTGGCCCCTTCGTGTCTCAGGATCCAGGGGTTAATGCCTAAGAGCATCACGAGCCCTGCACGGCGGCTTCCTGGTCGTCCCTGTGCTCGTTAGTCCATTTCTACTCACAGGATTGTACTCGTCAGGATGATATAAACCCCTCACAGGCTGTGCTCAGGGGGCTTTTGGCTCACACTGCTGGGAAGTGAGAGGAACGTGTTGTTACTTAAGAATAAGAGCTCAGATTAGGATCACTCTTTCGAAAAAAACAACTGCATCTCCAACAATTCTTCTGCAACGTTTATGTCTGCATTTCTGGAATGGAAATCATGTTGTGAAATGTTGGTATTATTGCAATTAAAGAGGCTTTCTTAGCAACTAGGCTACATGTCGACTTCCTGTGGGTTTTTAAAAAATAATTGTTTTATACTGTTGTTTTATTTACAGGTGGTTTTAAGCTCAATCATTTGAGGGGTGGAGTAACATCAGGTTTGAAGTCCAGAACTTGACCTTCTAGACCTAAGTTTATTCAACGATGTGTCACCAGCAGAGGGCAGTCAGGGTTTTCAAAAAGGGACACGACAAGCACAATCCGGCCAGGACCGGTTTCACTGTGGAGTAGTAGTAAAATAAAGTAAACGAGGATGGGAAATGTGGGTGAGAAGTCTTGTTCGTAGTATTTTGTTTCTTGCATGTTTGTGTTATAAGACAGCCTTCACTTTAACCATGATGCCTTGATACAGCGTTTTTATTGTTTATAAAATATTTGTTCTGTTACTAGAATGGCATCTGTAATTCAAATATGGATAGAACAGCTTTAAATATGGTAAGTATTTTCTGCTTACTTTAATAATTATTTAATAGTTCTACTACCCTGGATCTCGGGAGAAAGTCGTAGGCTACTTTTTACACCTACATTTAGCCTAATTGACACCTCCACCTGCTATTTCAATATTAAATATAAATATTTATTTTTCACTTGAAAACCACACACATGTAGTGTGTCTATAATGCTAATACAATAGTATGATAGTTATAGCTCTAAGTGCTGCTTTATGAGTTTTTTTTTTAACTTTTTTAATTTTAGTACATTTACATTTCGCTTATAACGATTATTTTACTGAAGTAAAATGTTGTCTTTTACTTATAATACAGTCATTTTGGTGGTAGTGTTTACATTACCTCGGGTACAGAATTGAAATAGTTTCTTCACTTCTGAATATCAAGCTATTTGGGATATTTACAGTTATCTATCAGTCTCATCCTCACTTTGTGGGTGAAGTTTTGTAATCGACTAAACACACATTTGTTCTGCCTAAATTGAGTTTTTGAGAAAGAGTAACCAAGTTTCATAATCACGTCCCGGTCAGCTGGTTGACCTATCAGGAGCCAGCAGCTCCGGGGCTGTGGCGTCACGCCGCGTCGTCAAACAGGACCCGGCCGGTTAACTTTTCAGTGAGACGCCCACTGGACCATCCTTCACGTTACAGCATAAAGCTCCTGTGACGGCCGAGGTCCTGGTGTGTCGCTCAGAAGAACTCGCGTTCATTAACGTGGCTGCTGCTGTTTCTCGGACCCTCGACGGAGAGGAAACTTGACTGCGACAGAACAGTAAGGTGCGGAGCCGCTGCCCTGCCACAAGAAGAAGACTGCACCTTTTAATAACAACCCTCACCGTGTCCTTTTGGTTTATTGGACCCTTTTGAAAATTACTCAGTTATCCTAGTAGCTGACCAACGGCTTCAGACTCGTGATGTCAGTCTCCCCATAAGATTTGAGGAGGCAGGTTAGAGAGGGTAAGGACGTTATATAACTTACTAATAATATAAATAATAATAATATATCAAGCTGTGTAACATTTCAACAGCAGAACAAAATGAATGTATTAAATGATATTGGTGTTGTTAGGCAATGTCTGCCAGCCACTTCACACCTTTCATTTCCTTTTATCTTCTATTCTTCATGGAGTCTTACTGAAGTATACACCAAAAGTGCAGGTGTGGGATTAAACCCCACAAACATCTGTCTGGAGACAACAAACCAAGACATTGCTCAGACAAGAGAACCCCCCCACCCTGTGCTGACTCCATCCTTAGCCAGATAACTCCAGTGCTCATGCTTTCTACACATACACACACACACACACACACTACATTAGTTCATTGTGTGTTCAAATTCACTCAAAACAGGCACCAGGACATCCTAATATGCAGCGCAGTGATCTTTGGTTAGTTAATGAATAGCTGTGTGTTGGGTGGTCACAAATAGGGGACACAGTGTCCATCAGGTGACAAGTAATATTTAGCCTGCTGTGTGTGTGTGTGTGTGTGTGTAATCATTGCAGCCTGACCCAGACAGCAGGACTGTGCACATGCTCCATCATCAGCGAGAAACCCCATCACTGAGAGGCCACTTCTCATTGTGCCTCTTTTTTTTCATTTCAGCACTACAGGAGTGAAAGACTGACAAAGGAGGAAAAACAGAAGAGTTTTTGGGTTGGGCAAAAAAAAGTAGACATCGTGCTGAAGAGCTATGGAACTCTCACTGGTGAGTTTTTCAGCCGGAACAATTATGTACACTTTTGTGAACCTGATATTTAAGTGATGAGGTTTAAACATAAGGGTCATCCTTGTCGTTGAGCCTTTTCTCGAGATCAGGGCACCCTGTCTGTCCGATAAAACTGTTCTGACATACTGATGACTAACTTTAGCCTCCTTTTTCTGACCGCCGGGAGTCCAGATGTGGTTGTAGAGCTGCAGATTAAGTGATTTGGGAGGGGGGACTGAGTATGAATAACAAAGCAACATGGAGTTAAAATTTCAGTGTCAAGCACAATGTAATCTAGATTTAAAAGGTTATTTTAACCTGTGTTGTAAATATTTTTATATAATATTCTGATTGTAAAAATATGCTTGCATCACAGCAAAAACAACAGTGGTGTAACACCCTCAAAGAACCAATACTTTAGTAATTTTTGTAATTTTAGGACACAAACATTTATTTGGAAAACAGATACTTGACTCACTGATGGTATCACTACTACAGCATGTAATTGTAGCACAATTTTAGCACACAGTGCTAATGCTGTAAATCAAGTGATTATTAGCTACCTCCTGTCAAGCTTTCATTAAATTCTCCCTCTCTTTCACTTCTCACCCCCTCCTCCCCTCAGGCTCACCCAGCTATCAAAGCCTTCATGTGCGGCTCCCTCAGTGGGACCTGCTCCACACTGCTTTTCCAACCTCTCGACCTGGTCAAGACCCGTCTGCAGACTTTGCAGAGTGGCAAGCAGCCTGGGTGAGTCTGTACACACACACACACACACACACACACACACACACACACACACAGAGTTATCAGTATCACTAGCTGCCTTGTGACCCCTGACTGCAATATTGACTGGATGAACACAAAAGAAAGGTTTGCCTCAGCTAAATCTTATATCACACATTAACGCAGTATTGATTATTTACCATCGACGACCTTTTCAGTTCGGGCAGAGTGGGGATGGTGGCTGTGCTCCAGAGCGTGGTGCGGACGGAGAGGCTTCTTGGACTGTGGAAAGGAATTTCACCGGTTAGAACCTCTTAATTCTGTCTCTCCCTTCTTTGTGTATCCAAAAAAGTGAACAAATTCACCAGCTTCAGAGTTCCCCTTTTCTCATTCTGCTCTCTCGTCCATCTGCTCCTCTAGTCCTTTGTCCGGACCATCCCAGGAGTGGGGATCTACTTCAGCACCTACTACTCTCTAAAGCAGCACTTCTTCCAGGACGGCAGGCCGGGGGCCATGGAGGCCGTGTTGCTGGGAGGCGGGGCCCGGACTGTGGCAGGGGTCTTCATGCTGCCGGTCACTGTCATCAAGACACGCTTTGAAGTAAGCACAGGCAGACCTGTGCGTGCGTATGTGTGTGTTGTTATCACAGTTCATGAGAAATAGATTTTCCCTGAATGCTGCAATACTATAACTTCAACTAGTAGTTCTCAACCTTTTTGTCACCAGCATGTCTTACAGTATTTTTTTCATTCAATTGAAACATTTGATTGGGAGTTTGAGATGGTTATTGAATTATCAATATTATACAGATACTTTCTATTTTTGTACGCCAATGCAAACAGCAGTCTGTATTTAAAGAAGCTTTCTGCAGAGATGCTACAATGCACAATATGTTTTTAGTTTTGTGTGTTGTCTGTATTTGAACAAATGTGTTATGTGCGTATTAAACTAAACTAAATGTGTGTTTTGTGATTCAGTGCGGCAGGTACAGCTATGGGAGTGTGATCGGGGCTCTGCGCAGTGTGTGTCAGGCTGAAGGTCCTGCAGCTCTGTTCTCTGGCCTGATAGCCACCCTCCTCAGAGATGTTCCTTTCTCTGGTATCTACGTCATGTTCTACAGCCAGACCAAGGCCTCGTTGCCAAAAGGTACACACAAGAGGCCCTTCAGGAATAACCAGCAGCATGTTATAATTGACACAAAAAAACAGTAGCTGTTGGTCTCGTTTTAAGCTGTATTTTTTCTTTACATTTAAAAGCCTGAAACTAAATAGTAATTGTTTTTAATATCTATTACAATTAAATACCTAATGTCCATCTTCCCTCAAGAAATCAGCACGTCTGCTTCCGCCCCCCTGGCTAACTTTAGCTGTGGGATCCTGGCGGGTGTATTGGCCTCCCTGATCACGCAGCCTGCTGATGTGGTTAAAACACACGTCCAAGTGAATCCACAGCTGAGGACAGCGGAGGCTGTCAGATACATCTATACGGTAACTAGCTCACTCCTCTTTTACATAGTCGGGTCAAAATATGTGTTATGCTTTATTATCTTGCTCTTCAGGATTTCATGACCAGCATCAGTTGCATTTGGGGAAATCCAGTTGAACAGACCAACTGTGCAATACTATTAATGATTAAATGTGGCGCCTGTCTTTATTTTTCCACCTTGTCCTCTCTCGCTCAGGAACATGGACTCCAGGGGTTCTTAAGAGGGGCAGTTCCACGGGCACTGAGGAGGACCATGATGGCCGCCATGGCATGGACGGTGTACGAGCAGATGATGGCCCGTTTCGGATTAAAGTCTTGAAGGGGGTTGATGAAAAACTTGCAAAAGATGGAAGAGATAAAAGTCAAGTCACAGTGTGAAGACGGTAACGAGCATGAAAGGAAAGGCTACAGTAGAGATTCACCTAATCTTGTTTTGCTCATAAGTGTCAAAGGCTTTCAGTGGCTTTACATATGTCACTGCAACAAGAGATGAAGACTGGACACATATTACAAGAGTGGTATGGAGAATGTGCTTTCCTGGGTTATGGCTGAAGTTCAGGAACCAGATTTTTGGCCTGTGTTTAGTAACTCTGAAGAAAATATTTCATATAGGTATGCTGTGATGTTCTGTATTGCACTACAAGTTGTTAAAAAAATCTGATCCTTAATGAGTATTTGAAATCTGTCAATCATTGAGATTTTTTACGTTTTCAAAATGCCTCAGTGGGAATTCCTGCCTCTCCTGCAGTGGTGCAATCCATAATTACTCAAGACAGTGTCCCAGATACAGCTCGGACTTCTGTAATGCACTTTAACCCCATCAGTTCTGTCAAGACACGCTTTGAAAGCTGTAGAGGCAATTAAATACCTTTCTAATAACAATGTTATTCATATTGCTATATTATTTGTAAAACGAAATAATATATGCATGCAATTTTTACTTGGTATATTCATCTGCCTTTAAAATGTAACATTTTTTTAAATATTTGTTGTTTACCATTGTAACTTAAATATGCTACCTTCTTAAGGATGTTTAAGAAAATAAAGCACTGTACAATATACTCATGTGAAAGATTAATTTTTGTGTACCCATATTTTTACTGTCAATTGATTCAACGGGAAGTGACAGCCTCACATTGGTGCCTGAATCCTGGCTAACCTCAGTAATATTGTAGTGCAAATATGAATATGAATTCTTGGCCCCCGGCAGACTTAACAAGCTTATTTCAACACTGCGTTTCACATGCGTCCTCCTTGCGTGCAGAAGCAGAAATAGGCAGCCAGAGACACAATATAGATATTTTTGGTTATCTTTGCTTATTTAGTTAGCAGTGGTGGAAAGGACCAATAGCAGAATTGATAACTACTTTTGGTGGATGTTTCTGACTTAAAAACTCAAGTTCAGGTACCCAAACTGCACTATATGAACTTTGTTACTTTTCTCTTATTAATGGACAGAATATAAAACAATGGCTGACTCTGTAAAACTGTCAAAGAGATTAGAAAGACATATTGCTCAGCATATCACAGTGGACTGCCAGAACATAAAGGCCAAAGACTTATCACAGCACTGTGAGAAAGAGATAAGCAGTACAGGGGGTGTGGTGACATTATATCAAATAGGACATGTGCAGGATTGTCAGGCTAAAGTAAGACATTAAGATATTTAGGGGGAGCTATCTACTAAAATAGCCTAGTTAAGTATTCGTTAAAGATCAGATACATATACAACTACAATACTTGAGAAAGACTCATTCCTTTTACTTTTGATTGGATTTAGTCTCCAGATATTGTCTTTTCACTTCATCAGACACACAAACCTTATGTAAATAATAGGAGATTTTGGAAGAATAATATTTGTCTTCTAAACTTCTTGACAATAGGCGCCTCATCATTTTAACAAGCTGTGTGCGAATTTGTGTCAGAAGTATGGGGCATAGTTTGAATACAAAATGACGTGCAGCCAATGTCTTTGCCTTGAGGGATAATAATAAATCTATTCTGAAGTACTTCAGGGTCACTGACCAAAAAGACTGAATGTGTTGACAACCTGGATTTCCCCCAGAAAACAGCTCCAAAACATTTTATACCACTCCCTTTTTTTTATCCTCATTTGTAAGATCCATCGCCTCTAATGTCCTTGACATTAACCCAAATCTGAGTTTTGAATCAACACATCATTGCCATGTCCTACTTATCTGCCTGGGAGTCTTTCCTTTGACGTTATTAAAATCTAAAGTGTTCTTTTAGGATTATAGTATAATAACTTTATGGACATAAGACGCGTTTCAGTTTCACTAAAATTATTTCTCAACTGACTGTGGCATTGTGTACATATTATGTTCCCTTTGCCTGGAACTCTTTATCTCGAGCAAATATAGCTGGTTGCAACACGGGTCAGAACTCAGCGTCTCAGCATTGTCTTAATATGGTCTTTCCATCTCCATTGTCTTAATATGGGATACCCATCCGACCCGCGGTCCAACCTCTGGTTACCTCTGCTACCATCATTACAGGACATGGCGTAAACCTCGTAGACATGTAGATGAACCCCATCTAGTGGCGAACCTGCAGAACTACACTCGCCCGTTCACAATAACCAACCAATCACACGCCTGGAAATTTGGTATTTATATCACGTCATTTCCTCCCAGCGTCCTCTTTTCACCGTGTGGTCAGACTTCCATACGGCGTTGTTTCGTGGTGAGTTTAAAAATGCGTTATTCAATTGTAATACATCTTTAAATATCGCAAAGAGCACGATGTAATGATAGACTAACCGTAAAGCACACAGCGAGACAACATAAATCCTGTTTGTCGCGCCGATATCGTGTGAATTTATCCTAAAGCAGATAATGCTAACATGTTAGCTAACTTGCTAGCCATTGACACGCGCTCATCTCGCGGTGTTCCCCTCGCGCCCGACTCTAAAAAGCGGGTTTGACTTAATGGTCGCAGCTTACCTAGAGGAAATGGTGACAAATGTTATTAAATCTGTAAAAGACCAAGTGGGTCCACACATGGTTTGAATTGTGGTTATTCTCTTAAAGGCCTCTGTTACCCGGATGCCTGTCGTTAATGCCTCCTGTGCTGCATGAGTGTCCTTTTTGCAAGACTCATAAATTTAAATTAAAACAATCTATCAATAATGATCATGATGTCAGAATATGGGCCGACTTGACACGAGCTGGTGGTTTCCTGACCAATGCTTGTCGTCCTGTTTTCCCAGCTCTCCCATCTAACTCGTAACGCAGGGAAAGTGGTCACGATGTCCGGAGGTCTGGATGTCCTTCAAATGAAGGAGGAGGATGTGCTGAAGTTCCTGGCTGCAGGGACCCACCTGGGAGGCACCAACTTAGACTTCCAGATGGATCAGTATGTCTACAAGAGAAAAAGTGACGGTGAGTGGAAATGCTCCCCCCACCATGGCGATGCTGTTAAAGGTTTTATATGGTGATTGAAGTAAGAATTTGTCTTCGTGCACACCAGGTGTGTACATCATCAACCTGAAGAAGACCTGGGAGAAGCTGTTGCTCGCTGCCAGGGCCATTGTTGCCATTGAAAACCCGGCTGACGTTTGCGTCATCTCTTCCAGGAACACTGGACAGGTAAAGTTAAAACGGATGGCTGCGTAAATTGATGCTCTGTTGCACTGAGTCACTGCTGTTCTGGACAGTGGGTTTACAGTGGTATTATTTGAGCTATGATACGCACTCTGTTAAAGCCGGGCACCGACGTCGGTGTTCAGGTGTCGGAAGTGTGCAAGAGTGAGCCGGCCGGGTTTTCGCTAACACCATGAGGACTGTCGTCCCATGACTGGGGTTTGATAGTGACCTGAGCCACAGTTCAATTTATCAGATAAATTAGTAATTTCACTGAGATCTTGAGTATAACTTGTTTGTTCTGGCCACTTTAGAGAGCTGTGCTAAAGTTCGCCTCTGCCACCGGTGCCACCACCTTCCACGGTCGCTTCACCCCTGGTACATTCACCAATCAGATCCAGGCAGCTTTCAGGGAGCCCCGTCTCCTGATTGTGACTGACCCTCGTGCTGACCATCAGCCACTAACTGAGGCTTCCTACGTCAACATCCCCACCATTGCCCTGTGCAACACTGACTCCCCGCTGAGATATGTGGACATTGCCATCCCCTGTAACAACAAGGTGAGACCACTTGAAAGAATGAAACATTTACTAATCCTGACAACTTGCATCTTGCACACTGTTAGAGCCCGGCGCTGTCCTGACTGTGCGGTGCAGGGTGTAGGATGTGTGCTAAATAAAAATGCTTGGCCTCATCCCCCCATCTCTGAGCCACATGGGGATGTGGGCGTAGAGGCCTTGCCACAAAGTCAACTGTTTTGAGGATCTTGAGGCCTCTGGATATTAAACATTTAGTAATTGTGTATTTTAATGTTAAATATCCTCTTCTGACTATTTCAGGGTCACCACTCTGTCGGTCTGATGTGGTGGATGTTGGCCAGGGAGGTTCTAAGGATGAGGGGAACAATCTCCAGGGAGCACCCATGGGAGGTCATGCCTGATCTGTACTTCTACAGGGACCCTGAAGAGGTAAGATAAATGTGGTTCACCTCAAAATGTGCAGTGGCTTCAGATTGTGGTGTGATTTGATTTGCACCTAATGCACATCTTTTTAATGCAGATTGAGAAGGAGGAGCAGGCTGCAGCTGAGAAGGCTGTTGGAAAGGAGGAGTTCCAGGGTGAATGGAGCGCCCCTGCGGCTGAGTTTACCCAACCTGAGGTGGCTGACTGGTCAGAGGGTGTAGCTGTGCCATCTGTTCCCATCCAGCAGTTCCCTGCACGTAAGAACTACTCTTTATTTTGATAGAACTGCAAATTGTTGTGTTGTACTTTATTGGGCACTCAAATGTTTGACTTTATTCCAGCTGCTCCAGCTGTTGCAAAGACAGGCGAAGTCTTTTCTGGTAAGTTTGTATAGAATCTCAAATATATGAACATGTAGTGGGTGTCCCCCCCCCCCCCAAAAAAAATTCTGAATAAATGGTTTTCTTTCCCCTGCAGAGGACTGGAGTACTCAGCCTGCTACAGAGGACTGGTCCACAGCCCCCACTGCCCAGGCAACTGAATGGGGTGGTGCCACTTCTGATTGGTCTTAAATTATTGACCATGGCAACAATAAAACAGTGTTTTTTACACTTGAGATTTTGTTCTGTTGGTTTATTTGATATTTACTGAAGGTCACTTTTAGTAGTGGTTACTCTAGCGTAATCATTTGAAGATGAAGTGATAAAGCCAGTGGAAGTTGTGACACTTTCTAATGAATACAGGTACTGTGAATGTACATTTGCTGCGTTAAGCAAAGTCCAAAGCCAAATCCTTCCACTGGCTATAAAGGAAATTTACTCCAGTGACAAAATGGAAAACATCTGCTGGGCTCAGATTATTTACACAAAGGTAATCATGAATGTCATGAGAGTATTAACTAATGGCAGGTGTAAAATGTTTCCATATTAGGTAATATTATAGATCTGGAGGACTTGAAATACTCTGCGTACTGTAACCATCACATGCCAATTGTATAAGTTTGCATATGAAGGAATGGGCTGAAATTGGAAGGTACTAAGATAAATGGAGTTCAATTATAACAAGTGTATCTGCATGGCAAAACATTTGCAGTGGATGATGCTTCATTAATATGAACATCAAAATATTAATGAAGCAATAACTTAATTGTAGACTGGATATGGTGCAGTGTGGTTGTGAGTATGAGGTTTTTATGGGTAAATGCTTTTCCAGAAAGCAATAAATCATGTTTGAGATTTTTAAACAGTCAATTCAGTGATTACTGATAGGCCAATAACTTCACTAGAAATCTACAGGTGAAACTTGAAAAATTTGTGTTGTGTGAAAGTTCATTTGTTTTAGTAATTCAACTTAAAAGGTGAAACTAATGTTATATAGATTCATTACATGCAAAGTGAGATATAAGCCTTTATTTGATATAATTTCAATGAGTATGGCTTACAGCTTATGAAAAGAATATTGTGAAAAGGTTCAGTATTGTAGGCCTAAAGTGTCTCACTCTAATCAGCTAATTAATCCAAAACACCTGCCAAGGGTTCCTGAGCCTTTAATTGGTCTCTCAGTCTGATCATGGGGAAGACTGCTAACCTGACAGTTGTGCAGAAAACCATCATTGACACCCTCCACAAGGAGGGAAAGCCTCAAAATGTAAATGCAAAAGAAGTTTCTCAAAGTGCTGTATCAAGGCACATTCATAGAAAGTTAAGTGTGGAAGAAAAGGGTGCACAAGCAGTCTAAGAAGATTCTGTCATCCAGGTCATAGTTATCCAACGAAGGTTAAAATCAAGGGAAACTGGACTTGGTTGAAGATACTGGAAGACGTTTCGTCCCTCATCTAAAGGACTTCTTCAGTTCTGACTGACTGTAGTACTTAACACAGCTGACTACCAGAACAAAGTCAACACACTACTAATGGACACAAACACGTATGAGACACTGAGACGAGACCCAACCAGCAGAACGTCTACAACAGTTACAGAAGGACAACACCATCACCCGTGAACAATATTACCGTTTGTATCCTGGAGAAGCCATTCCATGCATTTATGGACTACCCAAGATACACAAAGAAGGAGCCCCACTCAGGCCGATTATCAGCAGCATTAACTCGGTCACCTACAACATTGCCAAACACATTTCCACCATCTTAGCTCCCTTGGTGGGAAACACGCCTCACCACGTCCAAAACTCTACTGACTTTTTAAACAAAGTTCGAGGACTAAAACTGGATCCAGATGAAACCATGGTATCCTATGACGTGACTTCTTTGTTCACCTGCATCCCCACCATAGAGGCAGTAGAAACCGTTAGGAAACGGCTAACACAAGACAACACCCTGGACATCAGAACTAGCCTCAGCCCTGACCAAATCTGCAAATTACTCGACCTCTGTCTAAACACCACCTACTTCCAGTACAACGGTGGATTCTACAGACAGAAGCATGGCTGTGCCATGGGCTCACCGGTATCCCCGATTGTGGCAAACATCTACATGGAAGAAGTGGAGAATAAAGCCCTCAACTCCTTCAGAGGAACAGCACCGAGCCACTGGTACAGATATGTGGACGACACCTGGGTCAAAATTAAAAGCCAGGAAGTGCAAGCCTTCACAGAACACATCAACTCTGTGGACAGTAACATCAAGTTCACACGAGAAGATGTTCACAACAACAGTTTGGCCTTCCTGGACTGCGCTGTACACATTGAAGAGGACAGGAGCCTGAAGATTGGTGTTTACAGAAAACCCACACACACAGACCAATACCTACTCTTCGATTCACACCACCCACTGGAGCACAAGCTAGGGGCCATGAGAACACTACACCACAGAGCGGAAAACATACCAACAAGCGCCCAAGCCAGAGAGAAGGAACAGAACCACCTGAAGGGGGCACTTACAGCCTGTGGATACCCTAAATGGACCTTTGTGAAAACAGCCACAAGATCC
>NC_060151.1:7505284-7585251 GCF_021292245.1 Micropterus dolomieu
GTCACATTCATCAAATTCATCAAAGCAAGAGGGGCTCTTTCGGGGATTGCACCATTTGCCGTTAATACAGCATCAACTGCTATTAGGCCCGAGAAGCTGAGAGGTGAGAGTCTCTGTGTGTGTGTGTGTGTGTGTGTGTGTGTGTGTGTCTCTGTGTGTGTGTGTGTGTGTGTGTGTGTGTGTGTGTGTGTGTGTGTGTGTGTCTCTGTGTGTGTGTGTGTGTGTGTGTGTGTGTGTGTGTGTGTGTGTGTGTGTGTGTGTGTGTTTTATAAATGGTTTATTCAGTGTGGACCGTCGAGTGGTTGTTCAGTTTACTTTCAATGTTTTGCAAAAGAGAACACCACACCACCTCTTATCTTAAGATCTCATTTATTTGTAGTGCAAAAGTAGAACAGACAGGACTACAAATCTTTAGCTTGCTTCAGATCCCTGTGTGAAGTTCACTCTGCTATAATCTACTAGACCATTATATGATAAACAAACACTGACAACCTAAAAGTTAACCCCATCAAGCCATGCAAATGTGTAGCAAAGAGTGATTTAACACCATAAATATCAACTCAAATAGAAAAAAAAAGAATGTGCACACAACAGCAGGATTCTGGCCTGCGTAGACCATAGCACAAACACTCACAGGGACGAAGTACAAGTCATAAAAAAAGTAGCTCTGGTTTGAGACTGACAAAAATGACTACATCTGTTGAAAAGGAAAATTAACCTGGAGTGAATACAGGCAGACGTAGTGTTGATGAATGTACCATCTATTACAGGCTCAACCTTTAGATCCTCCTCCTGACTTTCGGTCAAGACAAAAGAATTCCAGCATATTGGTAAGTACATATCCTTCCAGTTCAGTTAAACTGTAATTGAGGTCTAGCAGCGGTAAGCAGCCATTAGCTGAGTCATTGTTTTTAGTGTTTTTATCATTATGGATATAATCACGTTGTGTATTAGTTTTCCATTCTCTGTGATAAACTAAGAGGCCTTTAGTTGCCTTTATTTACATCAGTTTGGAGTCTAAAGTGGTGAGTGCAATGAGGTCCAGCCCATAACCAAACACCCTGTTTCAGCCTTTGGGAAGAGGGAGGGGAATTAAAAAAAAAAAAATAAAAAAATAAAAAAATTCCAATTCATAGGCAACAAATGAGAACATTAAGAAAAATAATCCACACGTCACATTATCACCAGCCATATGAAAATGAGCCGCATGAGTGTGACGTTTTCTTTTAGTAAAATCTATCCGTGCCAATGAGACAGGGAGAAGGGGTTTACCACTGCGAATATCTCATCCATAGAGGCGCGTATTTTTAGTTTTGCGAGGCACTGAACAAACACACCCTTCTGGGAAAGTGCTTTGGTGTATCTTGGGAAACTTTTTAAAGAAAATTATTCAAGTGACTTCAAGGTGGGGGGGTGGATTGGGACTAAAGCCGTTAACACATCCTTATCGTCTTTACATTTTTTCGAGGTCCTTCAAATTAAAAAACAAACATCCTCAACTCACTTCAAAACACATTATCAAGAAGACAAAAAACAAAAGCTGAGAAAGTTCAAAACAAAAGAAGAAAACCAAAGAGATGTACTACCGACTGACTGTTCTCAGTCTATAAGCAGTGTAGCTTTATGTCCACCTTTAGCACTTACAGCAGTAATTGTAATACCCCTAATAACTCATCTCTCGTCTATCACATCTGAACAGTAACCTTAACAAAACTAGTTCACATTCCATCCTGTTGTATAACACACAAAGACAAAAAAAAAAAAAAAAAGATTTAAAACACACCTTACATAAACAGGGCAGAGTACAAGAGGCTGAAGAGGAAATAAAAAAAGTCACCTTAAAAGGTGAGACAGCCTCTTTTCAGGCCCTACTTCTCCTACTCCTACTTCTGTTTCTAGGGGTTAACTCACAGTTGTATCCCTCTCTCCTCCGGGGCCCCACAGAGAAAATAAACTTTCTCGTACCATTAAGAGCCAGCAGGGGGCAGTAGCAGCATGGAAAATACTCTCTGAGGTGCAGCGATCCAGTAAAAGGCATAAAAAGGTATAGGGTGTCCAGATGAAGTCCAGTGTAGATCACATTATATTCTCTATACTTCCTTTCAGCGCGTTTGTTCTCCCGCCTGGAGGTCTTATCTTGGATGGTGTCGTGTCAGGCCTCTCCTGGCGTTGGTGGACTGCCTCTGCTGGGCGAGGAAGGACATGGCCTGGTTAGAGGGACCGAGCCGCTCGCCAGACACTTTCTGATGCAACGTCATCCCCTGAGAAAGAGAAAGACAGGTGTGGGTGTGAAAGAGAATAAAGGACTTGTGTCCTTAGAAAATCATCTCCGTCCAGTAAAAATCCTTGTTTGGCCTCAACCACCCCCCCCCCTCTCATAAAACAAAATGAGGTAGACATTTTTTCAACTACAGAGGATCATGCAAATCACTTAGATGAAGGTTTTCCACATGAAAACCGTGACGTCCCCTCAGGTCTGCTTCATGTTTTCATGCATTTGCACGCTCACTTACCATGTTGTACCATGCCGTGATGATGAGTTTCTCCTCCTGGTCATGTCTGGCCCTGCTCTTCTCATAGTCATGCTGCGCCGAAGGAACAGATCACCATGCATTAGTGAGATTTAAAAGAGCTCGAGTGACCTAATTTGTCCCTTTATGTCAAAAGGTTTGTACCTCCAGGTGCTGGATTTTCCTCTCCTTCTCTGTCAGCTGGTTTTTCAGCGCCTGGATGTCAGGAGTCGCAGTCACCGGCTGTTGCATTGGATCCAGGGTTTTGATCACCTGCCCACACAAAAGACATTTCTTAAGAGAGCACTCCGCTGACTTAGCACTGCACTCCTGTGTCAAAATCAGACTCACAATGGACAGTAAAAAAACAAAAGGGATTAAAATCAATGCTGCACAACCAGAGGTACCATCTTTTTTTATACCACACATTCTTCCCCTTTGTTAAAAGCCAGTTTCTCTGACTTCATACAGCTCCCTTTAGAGCCACAAAAGGCTTTATACAACTCCCTCCTCCCCCACCTACGCAATAATACTCCTCAAGACTGGTAAACAAACTTTTAACAAGTGAAAAAAAATACTGTACTTTTCTCAACTTTAAAGCCATACGCTGAGGATATGTTGAGGTTCTGTTTAGGGAGACTGACCGTTCTCGCCTTCTCAACGTAGCGCTTGTATCGCTCCTCCATCTGCTTCATGTCCTCGTCCTTCTTCCGCAGGCTCTCCTGGAGTTCATCTATCTTCTTTGCCACTGGAGGGGGAGAAAAAGAAAAGTGTTGAGAAGAGACACTGGCAGGTGCTCAAAGAGGCAGAAACTGAAGGAGCTAGCGAGGATAACTTGACTTACTGTTGCTGTCCACTTTGGGCTCTAGGTCATCAATGACCTCTCTTTTCTTTTGGAGATCTGAGTGCGCTTCATGGAGCTTCTCCCTGCAATAATTGCATATCAAGAGTGCGTGAATTCACTTTTGTTTGGAAACCCACATGGATGAATAATCTGTAAGAAGCAGCGGGGTACTTACAAATGCTCCTCAAGCTTTTTCTTCAATAAGGAGGACTTCAAGGAAGAAAGCAGAAAAACGCATTAAACTCAAAACTTCACACACACAGCTTTCCTAAATGGCACATGCAACACGCACACACACACACAAACGTAGTATAAGTTGCAAAAGTCAAGCTGTAAGAAGACTTCAATCATGGGCCAGTTGGACAGAGGGTGGGCCGTACTTACGATGGCCTGATTTTTGGCAGAGTTGATCGTTGGGGGCAGGCAGGGAGAGACAGACAGAGAGAGGGGCAGGCGTTAACGGTGAATCACCACAGCAAACATGGGTTAAATTCCCACACAGCGTGTATCAAAGTAGGAGAACAAACACTGCAGTCCTCGATAGACAAGTGCTTTCAACAGTAACCTTTCAAACATACTCCGTGTACTATGCAGCATTTTGCTGTCATACAAGGGGAAGTGCTACCTCAAACATTATGGCTTCAATTATACAAACATTATTTGGACCTCTGGGAATGACGTGAAATTCAGATCTTGGCCGTTCCGGTTTCACAGTACTGTAGATATAAATCTGCTCTGTTTTCTACTTCATAAAATATAATGATATTCATCTGATCAAGACACACACACACACAGTGTCAATAATACTCCGTTGACTGGATTGCAGAAGACTATGGTCTGTGATGAGTTTTAATAAAAGTGGGCAGAGTAGAAGGAAGGAGGTCTCTCCACTCACATCCTCAGTCTTGCTGTCCTGCTCCTGCAGCGCCTTCTGGAGCTCTTCCACCTGAGAACGCAGCTCTGAGATCTGCTGCTGGTTTAATCTTGGGAAGGGATGAAAAGAAAAGGTTAAGAACAGAAAGAGGAAAAAAAACAAAACAAGAGACGGTGGAGACAATGAAAAGGTTGAGCGAGTGACAAACACCAGGGAAGCACATGGTGAAGATGAAACACAAGGTTATTAAGTTGCTACTGTGGGTGGAAGATGCTTGTATCATCTCTGTGCATCTGCTGCAGCGAGTGTTCATCCATTCCACCAAGTGTGCTGCCTGGCCATTCAATGCTTTGCTCTATCGAGTGTGCTCAAACCACTCCTCTCCTCCTGTTACTGTTGCTGAGGATGCTTCCTACACCCTGGGCCTGGTGTTGCATGGACACACACACACAGTCCACCCACATGCCCACATGCCCACAGGCATGTAAACGAACACATACACACGCAGTCAAGGGACAATCTGGCTTTTTGCTGTCTGTCCTCCAGCCCTGCCCACACAGCTCAGTTGTGCACACAGTCCAGAGGGTGAGTTGACATTTAGGCAGATATCACTCCTACCATCAGCCAAGCAACCAGCCTAACGGCCAGGAACACACAATATGGTGGCCTAGAAGTCAAATGATTACTTAACAAGTCCAACTTCTTGTTCAGTAGTGTTAAGTGCGCGCACACACACACACACACCCCCACACCCACATCCACACACCTCTACCTGTTCTGAGTTTCCAGGGTGTTCTTGCTGCGCTGCGCCTCCTCCAGCTCGGCCTGCACCTCCACCAGTTTCTGCCTGTAAGTCTCCTCCTGGACACACAACATTTTGTTTTCACTCTGTAGACGCACCACTGTCTCCCTGACGAAGGAAAAGAACGAGGAGTGAAGGAGGGGGATCGGAAGAGAAGGAAAGAGGGAAAAGAAAGAAGGGGAGGACAGATGAACTGGGTCAGAGAGTGGCAGAGTCAAACAAAAAGGTCTGGCGAGTTGGCCAAGCCTTCTATCTGACAACGCCCCGGCCAAAAGTGCAGCACTGACATGTGTCGCTATTTCGGGCACCAAGCGCCTCTGACTACAGAAGATTAATATAGGGCACAAGTGGGCTACACCACTGCATGTCTGTTACAGGTTTAGAAAGAAAATCTCATCAGTTATGCTTAAATTTGGTTGCTACATACATATTAACCCCCACACCACACTTTTATACACACAGACACACACACACACACACACACACACACACACCATAATAGACATACTTGATCTCAGTAGGCATGATCTCTGCAGCGAGGTTTCCTACTGTGACACCATTGTCACACAAGTCTCCTGCAGAGGGAGAGAGAAAGAGAGGGATTAAGTGTCAGCTGGTAGCCCGATTTGCTTATTTTTGTTTTAATTGGACAGAAAAAAAAAAAAAAAAACAAAAAAAATCTCTCCCTGTACAATGTTTATTAAATACATACTACCTCAAAAATTTGGATAGTGGTCCTTTAAAATGCTGGTAAGCAGAAGTAGTGGAATTCTTTTGATTTTTTTACCATCTTGCTGTTTAGTTATTCGTTTCTAAATCGAGTGCAGTTACAACTTACCACCTCCACTAAGACACCTCTGTTGGACTTGTGCACACCTAAGCTCATCATTTGTCTCCCGGAGTGTGTCTCTTTCCGAGATCAGACGCTAAAAACAAAACAAAAGTGTAACACAGACTTCAAGTTACATTCAGACTGCTTTTTTTTTGGGGGGGGGGGGGGGGGGGGGGCATTTTGA
This sequence comes from Micropterus dolomieu, assembly GCF_021292245.1. NCBI lineage: Eukaryota > Metazoa > Chordata > Actinopteri > Centrarchiformes > Centrarchidae > Micropterus > Micropterus dolomieu. The sequence goes on from NC_060151.1 coordinate 7,511,331, forward strand.
AACAATTATTCAATCCAATATGAACCTGCCAAGTGTGGAAAAGAAAATTCTAAATAAAACAAAGCAAGCTCGGCAACTGGATGACCGAATGCTTAATAGTGAAAAGGGTAACTTGGTATTTTGCAACCTGGAGCTTATTTTCCCATGTTTTTGTGTCTATGTGACTAATTGAGACAACATTTTTAAAATTTGCCCAGTACTGAGTGAGCGTGCTGCAGTCAGCAACAGCTAGACAGGGCTGCAATGTAATCCTTGCAGGCAATTGCTCCCCGTCAAAGTACGTCCACCAAGGTGCTTGTTATTGCCACAGGCTCAGATTGTTAGCGACGGTTTCTAGTTAAACAAGAAGGATCTTATTCTTTAAAAAAAAAAAAAAAAAAGTCTATCTCTGTAGGAATCTTTTTACTGTATGACAAACAAGCACCTTATTGGACATACATGGACAAAATAAACAAAGTCATCCTCCATTAAGGTTTGTTAGACCAGCTGTGGAATGCACATGGAAATGGACTAAATGTGATTTTACATTTGGGCCAAGGGAAGTGATTGGGGATTTAACCTGCTGACCCTCAAACCCCAGGGAGTGACGAGTTTTCACACACACTCATTTAGAAAATAGAAGTAAATGCACATTTCATGTCAGTACAGTATGTACACTGCTCAAAAAAAAATCAAACTGTCCACTTAGGAAGCAACACTGATTGACAATCAATTTCACATGCTGTTGTGCAAATGGAATAGACAACAGGTGGAAATTATAGGCAATTAGCAAGACACCCCCACTAAAGGAGTGGTTCTGCAGTTGGTGACCACAGACCACTTCTCAGTTCCTTTGCTTCCTGGCTGATGTGTTGGTCACTTTTGAATGCTGGCGGTGCTTTCACTCTAGTGGTAGCATGAGACGGAGTCTAAAACCCACACAAGTGGCTCAGGTAGTGCAGCTCATCCAGGATGGCACATCAATGTGAGCTGTGGCAAGAAGGTTTGCTGTGTCTGTCAGCGTAGTGTCCAGAGCATGGAGGCGCTACCAGGAGACAGGCCAGTACATCAGGAGACGTGGAGGAGGCCGTAGGAGGGCAACAACCCAGCAGCAGGACCGCTACCCCCGCCTTTGTGCAAGGAGGAGCACTGCCAGAGCCCTGCAAAATGACCTCCAGCAGGCCACAAATGTGCATGTGTCTGTTCAAACGGTCAGAAACAGACTCCATGATGGTGGTATGAGGGCCTGACGTCCACAGGTGGGTGTTGTGCTTACAGCCCAACACCGTGCAGGACGTTTGGCATTTGCCAGAGAACACCAAGATTGGAAAATTCACCACTGGCGCCCTGTGCTCTTCACAGATGAAAGCAGGTTCACACAGAGCACATGTGACAGACGTGACAGAGTCTGGAGACGCCGTGGAGAACGTTCTGCTGCCTGCAACATCCTCCAGCATGACCGGTTTGGCGGTGGGTCAGTAATGGTGTGGGGTGGCGATTCTTTGGGGGGCCGCACAGCCCTCCATGTGCTCGCCAGAGGTAACCTGACTGCCATTAGGTACCGAGATGAGATCCTCAGACCCCTTGTGAGACCATATGCTGGTGCGGTTGCCCAGGCGTTGTAGGGAGGTCATACAGGCACGTGGAGGCCACACACACTACTGAGGTTTTCCACTTGAATTTTGAGTGTGACTCCAAATCCAGACCTCCATGGGTTGATAAAAATTATCAATAGAAATGAAATTTATGTGATTTTGTTGTCAGCACATTCAACTATGTAAGAAAGGAGTATTTAATGAGATTATTTCATTCATTCAGATCTAGGATGTGTTATTTTAGTGTTCACTTTATTTTTTTGAGCAGTGTATTTCTTAATAACTCCCACCAAGTAACCAAGGACAGTAGTCACTCCTGTCAGATTGCAGAAGGAGCTAGAATTGACACAGGATGTGGGAGTCCACTGAAGAAAAGTACAATATTTGCCTGGCAACAATTCTTACTGCAGCGATGTGCGTCCTGTAATAATCACAGCAAATGTTGATGCACACAGGACTGCCATCACTGAAATCTTGTCTAGAATTATGACAGGGCTTTAGTGTGTGACCATGATATCAGAAAGAGACACCACAAACAGATGCTGCACACCAATAAAACAGCACAGAAAAAGTACTTGTAAAAAGTAAAATGGCATGTGCTTATTCTTTCCCCGCCACAACTGAACTTTTATTTCCTGACAATGTTCACCGACTCACTTCTTTCTCCTTCAGCAGTGCGTCATGCTTGTCGTGAAGGTTCTTGTACTCAAACTGCCATTTCTCAGCTTTCATGGCCTCTGCCGAGTGCTTGGTGTGAAGCTCGTGAGCCTGCAAGTCAGAGAGCATAGCAACAGTCTGTGTTGGCCAGAGCTCTGTATAAAAACTGCAAGGTTTCAAACACGTGCACAAGCCAGACTGTGTTTAACATCACTTAGACGTCAACACAGGAACAAGTATCACTCTCCCTCCTCCTTTCAACCCACTGCTTGCCTGTCTTTTGTAAGTGTCCAGCTGATTGCGGATGGCGTTGGCCCTCCGGAGCTCCTCCTCCAGCTCGCAGGTACGCTGCATGTACACAGTATTGCGCTCCTCCAGGAGGCGCACCTGCCTGCGCAGGTCTCCCAGATCCTCCAGCTTCCTCTTGTACGTCTCCACTAGTACTTCAAGCTGGTTCACCCGGTCAGAGGAGTGCCTGTGGGGGAGGAGAGGACAGTGTGGGAGGCGTTGAGCACAGAAATATGACTTTTAGTTAAAACACAATGCATCCGTGTGGATATGTACTTAACTACTGAAAACTCTGACGCAAGCCAGTGTCAATGCATGAAATTCATATTTTCACAGATGTCAGAGAGAGGAGCTGAATGGACGTCTGTGTGTGGGCAGTGTGGGAGTTGTTTCTGTGAGTGTAAATTGATAATAGATGAACTACTGTTTAAAGGAAAAGGCTGCTGATACTCTACATTTGTGATGTCAATAAATCCCTTGAAAAGATCAAAACCAACAATGTGTTAGTTTGTCTTTGAATACATTCAACGTTCCCTCTCTGTGTCTCTCCGCTCCAAGCCCATCCATTTCTACTGAAGATGTAAAACTGTAATGTAAAAATGGGTTACTGATATCTAGTTTGATTTTAAAAAGGTTCAGTAATTTCCTTAAACAGCTGGGACTGTAGATTTTAGCAAACGTTAATCCAACTGGAGGAAATTCATTTATTATTAGGGACTTTCAGCGCAAAGATATGCGTCAGTAAGCATTTACGACACAAACGCTACACATGCAGGATTAACTCAAAATGAACTACAGTGCCTATGTTCATGGTAATAAAGGAACATCTGGCCCAGTGCAACAGTGTGGCTCACTGGTGTGTTTAATAGTTTTTTTTTTTTTTTTTTTTTTTACAACAATGGAGCTCTAAGGCACAGAGGAATAAGCTATAGTACCAAGACGATACTTCACGCGACCTGGTATGCAGGATAAGCGGTTGATGATGGATGGATGGACAAAGACAATATTTGTGAGAGGGATCAGTGTATTGTTGATTTTGGTCTTTTTGTGGGATTTGTTGATAGGAATACACAGCAACACAACACAAGACTTTTAAATGGTGCTCTACTGGTTGATTGAAGATATATAATAGGCATTTTGGTCTTCTTCACAACAATTCAACAAGTTGACCAACTATTGGCTCAACAATAATTGTCAGTCAATATTTACAATATGTTTCACATTAAGAAAATATTTGTACAATTCATTTCTGAATTAATTATATTTCAAAAGCCCTCACTATAGTTATTCTTCCCTAATTTGACATAGCACAATCTTAAATGCTCCATTGGAAAGCCGAGAACACAAAACCCTCAGTGTCCATGTGATTAAACGCCCACCAAGCGTGACTTTCTGCAGTTTCTGCTGAGTACAAACTTAAGTTAGCTGCGCTGTTTTGGCTTCCACGACAAATTCATCACGAGTGGGCAGGGATTTGTAAGAACACTAATGCTGATCTCACCTGAGAATATCCATCTCATCCTTGAGGGCCTGGGCCTCCTGCGCCAGGCTGGTCAGCTCTTCGTTACGTTGATGTAGATCGGCCATCTCACGCTCCAGTATCTCCCCCCTCACGCGCATGTCATCTCTGCTGTTCTCCAGTCTGAGATTTACATGACACAAGAGCAGTGTTTGTGTAACTGAGTAGACTGAATTGTGAGATGAATGTTGAATTTTTTTTTTGTAGAAAATCTCCAGCTGCACTTTTTAAAAGTTGAGCTAATTATGTAATTGTCAAAATGTCTATTATGTAAAAGGCCTGATGAATGTTTGCTTATGCATTAAATACTAGATATAAAGTTAAACATTGCTGAGCAAAGTCCAACTTTATGTGTGTGTACTGCTTGTACCTGTAGTTCTCCTCCTGCAGCTGCTCCATCTGACTCTGCAGCAGCAGCAGCTTTTTTCCAGTGATGACAGTGGTGGAAGCGTCCAGAGAGTCGCAGTGGCTCAGCCTCTCCTTCAGGGACCTTGTCTCTGCCTGTAGGGACAACTTCTCCTCCATAGCCACTGACAACTGTGGGGGAAGAGAGAGGAACAGAGCACAAACAATGTAAAAAAAGAGGTGTCAAGGCTGGGAGATTAAATAATGGAGTGCTGAGAGAGAGAGAGAGAAGTGATGAAGATGCACCAAGTGACAAAACAGCTGTGCAAAAGGAGGGAAAAAGAGAAAAGATAGAACAGAAGATGCATCAGAAAAGTCCTCAAAGCTGATTTAAAGAATAACACATCAAGAACACAGAAAATAAACATGAGGCAGTCAGAGTACTGGCACACGACAGATTCATAGGAGAGAAACGCAGATAAACAGCAACAAACTCACCGCTTTTCATGCTTAGAGGACCTTGAAAACATGCTTTGTTCTTGTTTCACATGCTCAGTCGTCAAAAATTATATCAGCTGATGTGCAATGGGCTCGAGCAGATGGGACTTTCTCAACATTGAAGTTGTTAGCATTACCCTCAGGGTCACAGCCAGATTACCACAATATACATAGATAAATATATAGAACGTTCATTGAGGACCATTTATAATAATGGTTATACGGTTATAGTTCATGGAGGAGAAATGTTGAAGCAGCGGGCCGATGAAGTGAAAGAGGGACTGCAGTTTAGAGTTGCAACAATATGCTCACAGAACGAGTCAGGCTGAGCTGAAGTTATAGTTAGACAAGCTGGCATTCCAAAAAAGTGGGGTGGGGGGGTATAAACTTACCTGCTGGACATCTTTCCAGTTTGAATACAGCTACACTGAACTTTAAGGACAGATTGCATGCTTTAGCACAGGACCAGGGACAGTAAATAGCTTTCAAAACAACACAAATGACTAATCCCTAACGCGTGGGCTAAATAAGTAAACAAACATGTGGGCTGAGAGCAGTACAAATTATTGTTGGCTACTGCTCCATCCCAAGGCAATGTGTCAGTTTTATCTTGATGTTACGCAACTATTGACTAAAATGTATCTTTAAAAAAAAATACTAAATTAGTGCCCTCTCAGTCGGTGGTGCAAAAACAAGCCACGGGAACACAAACACAGTCTCAGGCGAACTAATCAATAAGGGCCAGAGCACAAAAGCAGCAGGCACACATATTCAACAACATGCTGCAGCAAAACTAGGCCTCAAAGAATCTGAATGTCAGGTACTGGAAAGGCAGAATGGTCTAATATTACTTCAAAACAACAAATTGGTTTGCTTTTTGAGGTAATGCCAACGGCAAACTGAAGATAAAAAACAAAGTCCAGTGTGCCATCTTAGAGTTATGATTCTTAAGATTTTCATTGAATCAAAAGGAGTATTTGACACCAGTTATGGTCAGCATGGTTTCAGCAACAGCCATCCAATGTATTTACTTCCAGCCTCGTTTTCATTCTTAGTCAAACTGCCCACCTACACTCAAGGGATTCACAGGAAATAATGCAGCATGTAAGCCAGCGTTACTGTTAAAATTTTTATATCATTGATATCAGTCTCGCTGTTGACTGTTCGCTATACGAACACCGTATCAGAGCTATATTTAGTTATTGCTAATGCTAACCAACATTTCTTACTGCTGTTGCTTCACATTAAAATAGTTCCAACAGGGTGGCTTTTATTGTGAAGCAATCACAGTAGCTGACACCGAGTTTAGCGCTGACAGTGTTTGTTACATCTACAAAACAAGAAGAGTAATTTTGGTAAATTTTTGTAACTTTAAAGGGTTCAGGAAATGTTTGCCAAGGAAGGCGTAGACCCCATTTGGAGTACCAACCTGATGTTCCAGGTCTCGACAGCGCTGGCTCAGGTCCTCCTTCTCATCTGCCTCCTCACTTAGAAAATAATACTTCCTGGACTGCAAGCATAAAACCAACAGAACACAGAGGCAAGGGATGTCATACTAGTCACAGTAGGAGGAAGTAAACATTAATAAAAGGGTGAGGGAAAACACAAAAGAAGGATGTAACAGATCTGCTGAGTGAAGTACACAGAGGGGAGAATGAAAGTGTTGCAGGTTTCACCTGGTAGTCAAAGTCCCCATAGGTCTCAGGGGTTCCTGGTTCAGAAGAAGGCTCCTTTGACAAGAGCTGAAAGAAAAAAGACAAAACAGTCAATGAAAAACTCAAATTATAAATTAAAAATACAAGAATTTGTCCCCAAAATCAGGTTTATTAGCTTTTCCAAATAAATTTTCTGGAAGAGGTTTTCATCCTCACGTTAAATGCTTTTCCACTCCTATGTGTGCCAATGAAACACTAAAACATATTCTTAAAATATTTCAGAGCAGAGTTTCTGGCACTCTGTTCAGTCTTATCCTTATTCGGATTTCTTTGATTGTGAATTAACCATGACTAAGCGCTGGGATTAACGCAAAGTAGAGAGTACCGGTAGGATAAGCGAGAGGCTCACTCACCTCCTGAATGGCTGTCATCACGACGTGCTGGACAGATTCCTCAAGTGTCATTATCTGCTGGATTTGCTCTGCGTTTATGAGAAGAAAACAGAGAGCAGTGAAGGTGCAGCCAAATGCAGATTAACAGAAATACTCTCGTAAAAATCAAGCCAGCACTGCATAAATCAGTATATTCAGAACCCCCGTCCTCATAAAGCCAATATTTAAATAACAAATCAGTGTTTCTTCTGAACTGTATTATTTGTATAATGGTCTTTAGTGTGGTCAGTTATCAACATGTGATGATCAGACCGTGACTAATCAAGAACCATGTGATTTGACTGAGTTAATCCTGTGTGTTATTTTCACAGATGGCTGCATCTACTTGATTTTCATTCTATTCTTCTCTCCTTTTTACAGCACACAGTGAGTGTACCTTGTTTCTTCTCACAACTGATAGCACAGCCCAATACGAGCTGTACCAGCTTGCCCAGTTCAGTGACATCTCCCATCTCTCCTATAAGGTTCACGTCTGGCAAGTGCTCATCTGACACCTGGTGACCAAGCACCTGTTCGTGGAAAGTAAGGTGAGACATTAGGATTGAGCCTTGAGCAAATTTTGTAGTGCACTAGAAGTGGCAAAATTAGTAAAAATAATAAAATATTCTTACATCGTGATAATACTCCAGCATGCTCTTAAGAATCTTTTTCAAGTTGCTGACCTGAAAAACAAACACACATAACAAATCAGAGTTAAAGTCTAGATCCTCATTTTAATCACGGAAAAAAGAAGGGGGAAAAAAACCTCTAGATATCTTGGTTATTCTAGGGCACCATAGGGTATGCTGTCATATCCTACTGTTTCTCAAATTACCTTGAGGCGCCAGTTCTCCCCGCTCTCCTCCTTGATCCTGCCTAGCCATGTCTCATTAAACCAGGAGGGGTCTCTGTTAATGAGAGTACAAGAGAACTCAGAGACGACAAGGACGACACATCTCTGGACATCAAGATTCACAGTAGGGCCACAGGGCAGTGAGGCCCCGTGCTTCTGTTCTGCTGAGCCCAATGACATTTGAGAAGAACGGTTCATTAAAGTCACGTGTCACACGTGGGAGTAACGCTTAAGAAGTTGTTCAAATGACCTTAAAATAAAAGATAGTTGTGTTGTCCGTTTATCAGTGGGGGTGTGGGTACACGGAAAACACAAATACCGCTCCTTAAGCTACAAAGGTCACTAGGCCTGGACAGATTGATTTAATCAAAACAGCTGAGCAAACTCACTGAGAAAAAAAAATAAATAAATAAAAAAATAATAATAATAAAAAAAAAAGATGACCTCACAAATCCAGCCTTTTCTTTTGGTTTATATTTTGAATAGATAATGGACTTTTTAGCAACCTACAATTCAAAAGGCAATAACGTGCAAATCACTCTGATAAGCAAATCTCTGAGGTGGCTCTGAATGATTTTTAGTTAGCTGCTTCCTGTTCATGTTGTGCACTTACTACATAATTAAAACACCACAATAAACAGTGTGCCCTTACATTCTGTGCAGCACATGTGCAATGGCCACTCCACTTGTCAGGTCGTACTTGCTGTTGCATGATGGCACCTGAAATGTCTGTAACTGAGAATGAAGACATTAATAATTAGTCATTTGTAGAAAAGTAACCTTTAAAAAAAAGCTTAAACATTTCATGCACACAGACGTATTTTACTTTTAAAGTGACCCAGATTGATACAATGCAAGTTTATGAATGTTACTCATGTTTATTTTAATTTTTTTTTACATGTGTGTAAAAGCTCTCCTTAAGTAAAATAATAATACTTTCTTGGCAAAGAACACACTTTGGAAAAAAAGCAGCTAAAATGCGTAGTAAATAACACCAGACGAATCTGCAAGCTCTTGTTTCATTTGCTCTGGCTGATGCGAATTACTAGGCCGATACCTGGCAAAATAATGCAGGTAAAAATCTTTGTCTAAACCCATTCAATCTTCGTAAACACCACTGAAATGACAGCTGTTATTGGGGATTCAAGTCCTACTTGTCAAGCTGTTCATTTAAGTTGGTGTCTTAGTTTAGTCCTACACTTGCCTCTGTGTGGAAAAGTGCCAAACAGGTGGATTTTCCTTGGTTTGAGAAGATACTATGTTAGATAGCCTAACATTACTGCATAAGTCTCTCAGCTTATGTTAAGCTGTTTGGGTTTGTTTTTCTGGCAGTCTGCTGACACCGCAGGCAGTAAGTTGGGTGCAGATAACAAGGTAAAGCAGACGAACGAGAGCAAACTTCCAATGTGTTTACCAGCTAGTTAGCTCGGCTAGCTAACGACCGTTAGCTTCCAAACAGCCATATTTCATACCTGCCAACTGCTCACACGTCCACCTACTTCATGAAAGTAGCAATTTATCAATTTTGCGAGGCCTTTACTTTAACAAGTAACGTTATTTTTGTCTCTTACTTTGCAAACACCTGCTGTCACCTGTTAGCCGGCGGTTAGCCTGGCTAGTAAATCTCACTCATTTGAAACTTACCCAGGTTAAAAGTGAATCACACAGCTCTGCTTTGTCCAGACTCATGTTGCTGTGGCCCGTGTAACACAGAGGAGCGATGTATGTTGCTCTCAAGACTTGTTTTCCTCCGAAGTTTGTTACTCACTCCCGACACTTTCCACGTCAGTCATTGTCCTGCCATGGCCTCCTGCTGCTCGCTCCTACCCACTTCGCGTTTCAGCGCCTATTATCCAAGCGAGCTTCCGTATTAAGAGCATCTCCATGGTGAATGATAATAATGTTGATAATTATAGACCACTGGCTTTTCAAGCTCTCTTAAAAAATAATTCATACCTTTAATACATTTATTTACATGTTATTTAACCAGGAAAACCTTATTGATAGATGAGACATCTCTGGCTAAGATGGGCAGCAATAATAATGAGTTAACAGTTATAGACAAACAAAATAGATAACACAAAAAATCCCACACAATCAGAATTAAAGAGAAATGCAAATATGAAATCAGGAGTAACATTTCTAATACAACATGTACAAGATTTTATCCTAAAAACAAACTAAATGGCACCTTAAACAACCCAAGAGCTATCAAAAAACATAAAAATAGCCAAGACCAATCCAAAACATATTTTTAATCCCACTAATACATCAAAACAACCCACAAAACATCGGCAACCAGCAGATAGAGCACCTTGTTTCTATTTAAGACAAGACAAAGTGACTATATATCAAAACTAGTGGGAAACACTTGAAAATCCTACTAGGAATGTGTTTTGTGTTTCGATCAAAAACGTGTTCTGTCATAAAAAACGCTTTTTCTTATTTAAGGAAGAAAATCCCAACAGTGAAGGACCCATTGTTTTCTTTTTGCTTTGTTATAGGCCTATTCAAAGTTCCTTAAAGCACCACTGGATGGCTCTAGTTAACAAACAGCTGTAGAAAACAGCATCAAAGTTTACACTGCCCATGACAGGTGGTTTGTATAATCTTTCTAGTAAGACGTGTACTCTGAGTATAGCCAAAATGTGAGCTTTAAAACCTCAGGAATAAAATAAATGAATTCTTTACTTCAATGGAATTGTATAATTCATTACGTGACACCTCCTGTGATGCAATGTCTGTTTTCTTGTAATATATGGTCTACCAGACGGTCTTGAGCATTATCAAAAGGCCTCCAGTGTGGGAACGTACTGACCAGTTCACACTGGTTTGTGATGTACAGCTTAGAAAATTTTTAGCAGGTTTCTGCCAGAAGCCTCTCTCTCATATTATCAACATGCTGTCACACACGTACTCCCTTTCCTTATAAATCTGCATATCTCCCTGTCTATTACTGCGGCCAATCAGAGTTAAACACTGCCCACTGCTTCCTGTTTGCTCTGGAAAACCCAGTGACTGTGTCCCAAGTCCACTGTGCTTGTTGAACACCTGCATACGATGAAATATCTACTTTTCTTCTGGCCCTTCCCATCCAATCACAGCACCACTTTACATCTGGCTTCACCATATTTGTGTGGCCAGAGTTCCTGTTTTTCAAGATGGTTTCCTAGCCAGAGGAATGCTCATGTTTACCCATTCCCGTCCACTGGCTGTTATTATAACTCATATCTCAATCACACTCCGACAACTGTTATCTCTTAGATGACTATAGCCTATTGAACTTTAATTATGTATTTTATATAACATAACATAACATAACATTTAGTAATTATCTGTCTGTATATGTCAATAATGTTCTGTTAAGGCCCACATAGTGGAAACACTTTTTAAGTGAGGTAAAATCACTATCTCCAGTCCTATGAGGGCAGTTTTGTATATGTTTGCTTCAGGAGATAAAAAGCTGGATGGGGGGGTCTCAAATTGAGTAACCTGGATTAAGACGGCTGGGAGGAAGTAAGGTTCATGACTCGAGGAGGGGGGTAGGGGGCTAAGCGGGATAGGTCAGGGCTGACTAATCCTTGAGTGGAAGGAGGAGTGGTAGGGGCTCTGGCGAGGCAAAGCTCGAGCGGAGGCTGACTATTTTTGGCCACCTCCTCTTCCTCCACGCTAATTCCTCTTTTCACCCGTTCTCTCTTTCCTTATTCCCCAGATGTGTTTCCTTCCTGAAAGTCAAAAGGCTTTACTTCTCCTCTTTTCCAACACCACACTGACGCACTTGTATCCCTCTAGGGGGAACTAGAAGGGTGGAGGTGGGAGGGCCGGCAGCTAAGATTGAGTAATTATTCTTTTTTTTAAAGCTTGTGGTTTTCTTGTTTGTAAAAAAAAAAAGGGAATAGTTCCCTTTTTCATACTTTAAGTGCAAAGAGCAAACTATCTATGGCAGTCTACATCCCACAAGGATACATGGTTTTGAAAAATTCTTCTAAATAGTAGACAAAAACTGCATGTTTCACATCTTTGCTTTTAGTCCCTCTCCACTCAAAAATGTGTTTTTCTCATTCTTCCATCACTTGGATATTTGACCTTGACAGTGCAGAGTGATATATGCGCAGAGTTTGACACTAGAAGGCTGTTTTCACATTATTCAGCTGAAGGGGAAACATTTCTCTGTGTTCATCTCAGTTTAACATGTGTGTGTATGATTATATGACCATGACCATGTCAGGGTCCAGAATGCAACAAGTGTGATGTGGAAACTCGAAAGCCTCCAGTGCACATACGCTGAGAATGGACTTTTCTGTGAAATATCTTGTGTCTAGATGTTCAACTACTGATGTGAAAAACATTTGCATATTCATAGGTTTTCTCAGTGAGGGAGGAGTAGATATTATTTCAAAGCCCCTAAAAATTGGGCTTCAAATCAGAGTATTTCTCATTAAATTTTCATGGCTAAATTAGCAACATCAAAATTACATTGTAGGCAAGATTTTAACACTAAAAAAACTGAATTTATTTGTTCTACTAGGACAGTGTGGGTGTAGTTCAATTAGATTTGATTGACATTAACCACAACCAACAACCCGCCAACTGTCATCACTTCTAATTCAAATCTTCAAATCTGACAACACCTTTTCCAACAGAGCCCCACCCACTTCAAACCATGAATAGCGTGCAGAGAAAAACTGAACATCTAACTAAAACTGTTCTATCTTTGGCAGAAAAAAGTGTGTTCATATAGGATCACTTATCACTTATCATACCGTCACTTATAATAACTTTTCAGGTCCTTTCAGAATTTGTAATTTGAGCTTTTGTTGAAAAACCATACCAGACACAAAGTATTATTATTATTATTTACTCAATCCAGAGTTTTTATATATGTACTAAAACATGTCTGGATGGATATCTGCACATGGACCTTACTTTTGTCCCGCATGTTCTCATTTCCAGGTTATAACTCAGCCATGCAAGTCAGCAACAAATTGTGAAAACCTCATGCCTACCAAGGTCCCCACATGCCTACATTTTGAATTGAATGATGTGGTATGGAGAGACAAAGAAATGCTGCACCTTTAAATGAAAGAATGCCAATGATGTGTGGCGGTGCCCAGGCATTTGGAGCTGGATGGTGTTGGAATGCTGGCAGCAGTTTATTTCCCCTGCAGCTTTCCCAGGTGTTACAGGGAAAGGAAAACAACAAAACCACGGAACAGAGATGGACAGGCCACAAATAAAAAAAAGAGGGCGTGGGGCTGTAAGAGAAAAACACCCATGAGTCTGATCAGAAAGCCCCTTTCCAGACATGAGGTCACCTATATAGGTACGTGCTGTCAAGACATGTAACAGAAGCGGGAAAAATATTTCTGGCCCTCACTGCCATATCCCTCCCTCACTCTCTGACCACAGATTTATGTCTTTTGTAGGGGCATGTTGTCAATAATAAACTCACTTCTGGAACCTGAAAAGGAGTGTCCATTCTGAATACATGCAGACAGGTCGTTGATCCACAGAAAGGGTGTCTGCCTTTAAAAACCAGTTCTGAAATCTCAGTTGAATTACAGTGTACAGCACATGTTGAACACATTTCTCCGACATGAGAGAATACACAGCCAGTTAGTTCAGCTCCTCTCTGGTGACTCAGTGATTGTTGTGTCTGTGCCACTTAGAAACAGCAAAGTTTTACTCACATTGTGTAACAGACACTAAATGACCCTCATATTTATTGATCTGAATCTTAACATGACTCATGGAAACAGCAGAAACTGCAGCATTCAAACCCCATTCTGTTCTTTTCAGGCTTGACCCCACTGTAACATCAAACCAGAGGCCGAGGAGAAGGAGGAGGAGGAGGAGTAGGAGGAGGGATCAGCTGCAATGTGGTAGCAGGCACCAACAACACAATCCATCATTGTCATGTCTCTGAAAAACAGGTGTGCTCTGCTTGGTTTACTTCTTGTGCGTGTTTTCGATAAGTCCCTGTCTCTTGCTTTCTGTTTCAATACCTCTCCCTCTCCCACACACACACAAACAGGCAGCACATGGCCAGCGTGAGTGAGTCACAGTGGGCTGGTAACAAGCGCCTTTTCTCAGGGAGAGTCCCTCCATGCATCCTTGTGATTAGGGCCAATCCCCTTGAGTATATCAGGTGCACTGCTCCTCTGGGCAACGTGAGACTCGTCTGTGCTATTGGTTCTAAGTTGGCAGAATATCTACTTAGCTCATGCCAAAGTGCACCTGAAACATGATACAATTTATTAAACTTTGTGAAAACCGACACACAGCAACAGTAGTTTCATTGCTTTTTGTTGACACAGTTTGGCATGAAGCTTGTGCATCTAAATATAGAAATACTGAGGTGTATTCTATGAGACTTTTGGGACTCTGGAGGATGCAGTTACATGGATATCTCGCTGACATTGGGCTCGCACACAGTATGCATTTTGACCTGCCCAGAAGCAACAAGCACTGTGCCTGTTACACACAATATGATACTAGTATGATGAGATGGACTGGCTATAAAAAAGATTATATGGTCACTTTTTCAATACTGTCAGAGTAGATTCCTACACAGATTACTAACAATCCTGGGACACATTTAATGCATAAAACACAGTATGTTGACCATGGTCATAGCTATTTTACAACAAGACTCTGTGAGGTTGTACTTAGGCACAGCAGTGCTTGGAGCTAATGTTAACTTCAGCATGCTAACAAGCTCACAATGACAATGCTAACATGATAATGCTAAGCATGTGTAATGTGTAGCTTATTAACTTCTTAGTTTAGTGTGTTAGCATGCTAAAAATGGTTAATTAGCACTAAAGACAAAGTACAGATGAGGCTGATGGGAATGTCCTTAGTGTATAAAGTAGTGGACAATTTTCAAGTTCATCCTGTGGGGAACATGAATTATCTGAATAAAATTTAATGGCAATCCATTCAATAGTTGTTAAGACATTTCACTCAAAGCCACAAATGTGTACCCCACGGTGACATAGAGGTAAAAGTCAGGTGATTACTAAAGTAGAATTCTTTCTCTGGGAACCATGAATGTCTGTTCCAAATTGTGTGCCAATCCATATAATAACCAAACAAGACAACCTACTGTTGGCACCAGAAATAAAGTCAATGGTCACAAAACAGTCAGTAGAATTCATCCTCTGGGGACCATGAACATATGTACAAAATGCCAATGCAATCAATCCTATAACTGTTGAGAAATTTTAGTTTGGACCAAAGTGGTGGATCGACAGATCGACAGATCGACACTGCAATACAGGGAGCTTGCATGGCTAAAAATAAATGATGTGACAATGTAACTTACTGTCACATACTGTAATGAATCATAATAATACCTCTTAGTGTATCCAAGGGTGTTCCCCAGGGGTCAGTGCTGGGACCACTCCTATTTATATTATATATCAACATTCTTGATCAAAATGTCCCCAATGCAAATTTTCATTTCTATGCTGAGGATACTGTGATATACTGCTCTGCATCTACACCAAACCATGCTCTTTGTCAGCTACAACTTGCTTGTGATACTGTACAACACACCCTATTTGATTTAAAGCCCCCCTACAGTGTATTTTGACATTTCTATGTCATATTTTTCGGAGTCATTTCCTTACAATGTTGATTACCCACATAGTTCGCCAAATATTTTTTGACAAATGGCTTAATTTTGTGCTCAAAGTTGCAAAAATGACTTAGTTGTTAAAACGAGGTTGTGATGTATGACTATAGTAATTCCATAAATCATACGTCGTTCTCCAAGCTTGCGCAGGCGCACTGTCATGCCTTGATAAAAAACTGTTAAGCCGTCACGCCTCGTTAAGTCAGAGCATCAAAACGATAAACATCGTTGTGAGCTAGCTAACCAATTTATCATGTAATTTACTTAGAACCTACAGTACTGTAGGTATGTCTCTCTGTGTCTGATTGTTGGTTTGTCTTTCTTGTTTAGTTAGCTAACTTAACTTAGTTGTAGTTAGCCAGGTGTAGTTAGCTAGCATAGTTATTGCAGAAAGTTAGCTAACAGAGGGTCATCATTTTATTTTTTAGTTTCCTCCTCTTGGTTTAGTGTGCTGTTCATTTTCATCATGGCATTTGTGCGTGCGGTGTTGGAGGACAAATGACAGAAAACGCGTCGCACTTTCACCTGCCACCGTCTTATATACAGTCTGCAACATGCATTTTGTGTGCAGGATACAGGACCATGGACTGTATGATTGACAACAGCTGATAAGCGCACATTAGTTTCTATTATGGGTAAGTAATAGCTACTCCTGCCAGACAGTACAATGTACTAAACTTTACAGTGTAGTAATGTTAACACAGCATATCATTAGTGAACACTCCAGCCGGTCAGTTTTTGGTTGTTTCTGGTTGTACATGGTAATGTATTACATCCTGACAATAATCACACCCCCATTCTCTGTCTGAGAAACAACGTTAACCAAAAACGGCAGTTAAAACTGGCTGGAGGGGGGCTTTAAAACTTGTTTTGAATGACGACGAAACAAAACTTATGTGGTTTTCCAATGCAAAATCAAAGTCACTGAACCTTCCACCCATCACTACTTCTCAGGGCTCCGAGATTCTGTCTGTATCTCAATACAAGTATCTCGGTATCCTAATTGATGATTCTCTCTCTTTTAAACCTCACATTCAGCATTTGGTGAAAAAACTGAAGTTGAAACTGGGTTTTTATTTTAGAAACAAGTCATGTTTTTCCTTTGAGTCCGAAAGGAGACTTGTTGCTGCCACTTTCATGTCAGTGCTGGACTATGGCGATGTTGTATACATGCCTGCATCCATTCAAAGCTTGAAACTTTTGGATACTGTTTACCATGGAGCTCTGAGGTTCATCGCAATCTTTAGAGCCCTTACTCATCATTGCTTCTTGTATGAGCGGGTTGGTTGGTCTGCATTGTCCACCCGTAGACTTAATCACTCGCACATTCTTATTTACAAGGCTATTCTTGGTCTGCTTCCCCCATATCTACAAACCTACATCAAAAAGAAAGGCACAGGAAGATATTGTCTGCGTTCTGAGGACTTATTACTACTGTCTGTCCCTCAAGTCCGGACTGAATTGGGAAAAGGGGCGTTTAAGTAGCCCCCTGCGCTTGGAATCAGCTGCAAAATGTCCTGAATCTCCAGGAGCCGGTTTCACAGGTTGCTTTTAAAGTACTTTTAAATGACATGGAGGCTATACACACTGGCTGTAGCTGTTAGGATTGATTACTCGGACGATCCTCGTTGTTTATCACTTGTGGTAAATGTATATTATATTTTGATATTTTATGACCTTATAACTCACTATTTATTCCCATCATAAATTGTTATATGTTTTACGTTTATGTTATATGTTATATGCTTTAATTTCAACCTTGTTAATTGTGCTGCTGCCTGTCTTGGCCAGGACACTCTTGGAAAAGAGATTTTTAATCTAAATGAGTTTTTCTCTCTGGTTAAATAAAGGTAAATAATAATAATAATTTCTGTTAACACAGAAGCGTTACAGAGAATAATTTGGAATGATCTATCAAATGTACAAATTGCTGTGAATTGTTAAAAGCTAGACTCTCAACTCGGATAAGATTGTAGCTTTTAACAATACATATACATAAATAAAAATGACTTGACTTGACACCAGTTGTATTTACTGCATTTTGAAGCAGGCTAATTTGTGTTTGTTTATTTTATTGCTGATGAACGGCAACAGTTCATCGCTGTCATCAGGTTCAAGAACTAATAATATCTGCAAATATCGCCTCTTGAAGTGTGGATTAAAGGAGTGTGAACACAGTGTTATTTAGTGGTCATAAATGCAATAATTACTGTGCAGAACTAATAACAGGTTAGTGGCACAGTACTTAAGCCTGCTCCTCCCAGAACATGTTCACAAACCAGCAAACACACCTCATACACCCACGATCAACTGCAACAATAGCGGAGTGTACAGTACCTCGCCAACACCAGGTTTATCTTTCCTCCACCCTGTTTGCTTTTTCAGATACACCCCACACACCCTTTGTGAGAATACTGTGTCCTACAGGGGTGCTGCACATGTAGCAGGACTTGATGGCGTGGTCATGCTGGTGGCTGTGTGGTTAACAAGACAGGGCCTGCTAGAAGGCCTGTTATCCCAGTAAAGCGAGCCACCAATGTCAATACGGCAGAGAATGAGTGTTATTATTGCTAAGGTAGTGTAACTGTCAGGTTTCTCTGCCCGTGTGCTGGTCTGCAGCTAATGATTATTTTCAATGTCAATTATTTTATTGATTAATCGATTAGTTTATTTGGTCTATAAAATTGTCGATCAGTGTTTCCCAAAACCCAAGATGACGTCCTAAAATGTCTTATTTGTACAAAAGATATTCAGTATACTGTTATAGAGGAGTAAAGAAACCACAAAATGTTCATATTTAAGAAGCTGTAGTCAGATAAAAATGACTCAAACTGATTAGATAGTAGGCGATTAATTTAATAATTGCATTAATCTTGCATTAATCATTCTAGTGTTGTGTTAGTATAAAAAATAGGTTCACATATTTTTCTGACCCGTCTTATTAATACAAAAACAAACGTACATTTAAAGAGTTATTGCAATTGTTCCATCCCTCCACATTGTCCCTGACAAATCTGTTTCTAAAGCTGTGACAAATCAAGAGGGGACCTTCCAAAGTATTTTTTTTAGTTTTGGAATCACATTAGGAAATGATCTGTTTACAGGCAGTAGAGACATTGGGAATGATTATAATAACTCTCATTGCGTATATCATGGGCATGTGAGTGTTGGATACATATGACGCTGCCATTCTTGACCGTTTGCTGGGTGTGAGACGAGATTCTAATGAGTTGTCAGCACATGCCAAAAAAAAGTCAACCACACCTTCAGCCTTGCACAACTTCCCTATTCTTTTGACCTGCACACTCTCAGCAAACACACCCAAACAATCCTCTCCCTTCAGTCGCTCCCTCAGTCTTCTGCAGCCAGCCTTGCTTAACTGACGCCCTTCCCCAACAGCCTAAATTACACAGTCGGGCTTTGAGGGCAGCGAGTGGGTTGTCAACAAGTGTGCCCTGAGTGAAGCCGCGGCCCTTCACCCAGAGTGACACTCCACCTGACTCAGCAGCACACAGGCGCTGTTTACTGGACCTGTCCACCGCAATCAACACACATCTGGCCTGACTGCAGTTCCACTATTAACCTCATCATTGCCAAGAGACGGGAGGCCGCTCCCCCCCGCCCCCTTTTGTCCGTCCTTATCCACATCAGAGGCCAACAAATTAGGCTCACATGCGTATTGCAAACACTTATTCAGGCAAACACACAGGCACACACAGTAGAAGCATCTGCATAAATTACCCTGCTGAAAAATTAAATGTCAAACTGAATTGCATTTCATTTCACTCTCTGCACACAATGCACAGCAAATCAAATTAAAATTCAATATTCCAATTACAGACACATTTAAAATGAAAATGAAAGATGTATTTAGGCCTGCACATATTTTACTGTGTTGCAACGCATAAGAAAATGGAGTGCTCACATTTTCTTAATGTGTTCACATGATTTAGGACAATAACTTGAATCAATTATCCATGCATGAGCTGTAATCTACCATATATGTTTTATTTCTTATATTTAGAAAACCTGCTTTCTTGCTGATTTGGTTTTGTACTGTCTATATGTTCATGTATGTCTGCATGCTCTGCTGGTTGCCCACTTGTTGCTCACTCATCTGTCTTTAGCACTATCAGCACAAAGTTAGTGCGGACTGTCCAACTGAGACTGATCCATTCAGACAACCAGCTCTAGTGACTGATCTAGACGCAGGTGAACTAACTGTCCCCCCAGCTCACACACACACAAGTGATGGAAGAGAAGCTCAGCTGACTGACACGCCATGAGACACAGCCGACGGATGACCTGAGCGAGTGAAAACTGCTGAACCCACATTTCTTAAGAATCCATCATCTAGTCTCTGATCTCCGTTTAGCAAAACCCAGTTGGTGATTGAGAAGCTGAGTCTGACTTTTGAACGCAAATTCAGAGCCTCTTTGAAGTTGCGATAGCTATCACAAGGTCAACACACAGTAAAAGGTATAGTTGTCACACACTGATGCTACAAAGTGATATAGACACAAAGAAGAAGTGATAGCACCTGTGGTTTGGGAGATAATTACAGGAGAGTGAATAAAGTTTCAGTTTGAAAGGTGTTTGAAAAGCGAGTTGTCACGTAGGATTAGAGCCTCGTTTTTTCAATTTTCAACTCTTGTTGTAGGGTCAGCCTGAATTCCTCCCGGCACAGCGGCACTGATCTCTCTAACCACAAAGAGCCAGATGATCCTACTCCCTGCTCACAGTTACGCCACTGTTAGTGTCATCTGTAGAATAACTTGATAGTCTTCACTGAAGAAATTCTGAAGAAAGGTGTTACAAACATGAGTTCAAAAGTTCAAAGATTTTTTTTCAGTTTGTAATGATAATAATAATAATAATCTTTATTTGTAGAGCACTTTTCAAAAAGTTACAAAGTGCTTTAACAAGTGTAAAGAAAATAATAATAAGACAATAATACAAAAACAATACAAGATAAAAGCATGAGAACATTGAAAAGACTAAAATACGAATATATTCAGAAACCATAATATTCCAGTGCAATTAATAGGAATGCAATTTAATAGGAAATAAATATAATGTTACCACACATAGTAGTGACAGTTTAGCATGTTTTACTGTTATTGCATTTTTTAAATGTTAATTATCATTAAAGTGTAAAGTCAGTTCTGGTTATAAATTTTGTTTCACATGGAGCCACAAAGTGTTTAAATAATATTAAATAATTCAAGAAATTCTTAAAACTCAATTATCGTTAAAGCTTATTTCATCACTCCTTATTGTAATAACAGAATTTTAGGCAATTGGAATTTTTATTTAGTTGTAGACATAAGTAAATATAATTTTTTTCTCCCTTTTCACTTTTAATAATGACACATTTTATTAAAAACAAGGTTACACATGCTAACTGTCTAGCCAGCTAACTAACTAACAAGGCAGGGTTGTGTTTTTATGCTGCATCATGTGCTCTTGGGATGGTCCCATTTCCCAAGTTGGGAAGTGTTTTTTCCAACTTCGGTGTGTTCATGAGCTTCAAGTTGTAATGTGGAAACAAAATGGATGGTTTTGTATAACGTCTAGGTGTTATGTATGTGATGTTGCTATCCAAGTATGCTTAAACAATTGATTTGATTTTGTCCCAGATTGGTTGCTTGCTGCACCAGGAAGCTACATTGCCTAAAATTAATATATATTGCTTTACCTGACTTGTTAGCAGCGTGATGCTAATGCTAATAATTACTAATCCAACTAACACTTATCACCTAATTCCATATTACAAAAAATTACCCGTGAGCAAAAAATGGATATGCAATATGTGAATTAATAAAAAAGCATTTCTATCGTCTGCCATGAACTCAGCAAGTTGTGCATCAAAGGTTTTGCAGACTTTCAGAGTTGTTGTCCAGACTTGAGGGGGCATTCAAGTGAATTTTCTAGGGCTGACCCCGAATAGTCAAAGATTTGATGCTTTGATGGGCGGAGCCTGATTTGACCGTCAATCTTTCAGTTGAAGCTTCGCAGCAAAACAAGGATCATGGCATTTTGTTGATATGGGGGTGCTCAACCTCTGATTTTACATAGAACTACTAGTTTTATATACAGCCTATTACAATAAACATTTCAACATTTAATGCTGTAAATAAACATGTAAAAAGAATCTTTCAATAAATCCAAAATTGTAACCCCAACCCTGGGTCGTCAGTGCGCATGTGTAGGCGTAGCGTGTATGTAGCATAGGCTGTGTCTGAAATCCTCACTCATTCACTTCTCCCTACCCCCTATGTAGGGAGTTGAATGTAGAGCACTATATAGTGAGCTCACTCGCATTATTAAAGCAACACTTTTGGACACTACTCTGATCATTATTTTGGCGCTGTTAATTATAATAATTATCACTATACATTCGGACAGCACTACAAAATGGTGAGCTCACTATTGTCCACTATATAGTGAGTAGTGGGTGATTTTGGACACAGTCATTGACTGTATATAAAAAAGTATGTAGTGGCAGAAGAGGAACACTTGCTGAAGAGACCGAGCCCCAGCTTCACTGGTGTTGTGCAGAGTTGTCCGCACCTCACGGGACTTTCGGATAATTTATCACCGTTGATGAACCACACAAAGAATATTATATGGCAAACTTGAAATAGAGCTGCGAGGAACTGCGACATGCATGCAGTTGTCGGCAGAGAGAGAGAAAAGGGTCTTCAAAAAGCCTCAGTTTAGCTGGAAATTTACAGTGTAAGTTGAATGAATAGATACTGCAGCTCTGCAGCTTCTCAAGATTAAAGCGGAAGTACCGTGTGTTTACCCCATTCCCGCCCCCTGCAATTGCTGCGAAACACACGATTTGATTATCAGTCGACTATAGGCAGGGGACAGCCCTAGAATTTTCCTAGTCTGGGACTCATTTTCTGGATCTAACATGGTTAGATTATTCGTCAGCAAGTGAAGGTCTAGCGTTAGGTTGCTCCCGTTGGCAAGAGTGTCCATAGAGAAAGACCATCTGTCGTTTTGTTCTTTTTTCTGAGGAACATATTTAGGTTCAAAACGCTGCTGAAGAAACTCTGAATTAACGACTAGTTAGCTTCTGCTGGTAACACTGTCTCTTCCCTGTAATAATGTAACAGTAATAATTGAAAATCGGAAATATTCCAGTGGCTGGGGCGCCAGAAAGATACCGTTAAATAACAGTAAATAACTAACTCCTAAAAGTATGGTAATATTCCATGATGACAATACAGTTTGTAACTTTGTTTTTACAAAAAATATTGTGTAATTTTGGGGCTTTTAATGTTTATTGAAGAACATACACACCTATAAAAACAATTAAATTACCTAGAAATATAGATGAACACTGCTATAATACAAATAATCAGACTTAAAAATGTAAATGTAATAAATTTTTTATCTAAAAAAATGATACAACACCCGCAAACACTAGATTTTCCATTTAAAAAAACATCAAAATAATGTTCTTAAACTGGTAATCAGCTTTTAGGATTGTGTCCATTGGAATTTTTGACCATTCTTGTAGAAGCGCATTTGTGAGCTGAGGCACAGATGCTGTACGAGAATCCCTGGCTTGCAGTCTCCGCGCCAAAAGTGTTGAACCAAACTCGTTCATCCATGTCTTTATGGACCTTTCTTTGAGCACTAGTGCGCAGTCATGTTGCAACAGGAAGGGGCCATCCCCAAACTGTTTCCACAAAGTTGGGAGCAGGAAACTGTCCAAAATGTCTAACAGTTCCTTTCACTGGAACAAACCCCTGAAAAACAACCCCACGCCATTATACCCCCTCCACCATTCTTTACTCTTGGTACAATGCAGTCAGGCAAGTACCGTTCTCCTGGCAACGGCCAAACCCAGAGTCGTCCATCAGATTGCCAGATGTTTTGGCAATCTGATGGTGATGTAAGGCTTGGATGCAGCTGCTCGGCCATGGAAACCCATTCCATGAAGCTCTCTACGCACTGTTCTTGAGCTAATCCGAAGGCCACATGATGTTTGGAGGACTGTAGCTATTGACTCTGCAGAAAGTTGGCTGCTTCTGTGCACTGTGCGCAGAAGCCGCAATTGTTTGTAGAAGCAGTCTGCATGCCTAGGTGCTCGATTTTATCCACCTGTGGTCAGGAAAGTGATTGGAACACCTGAATTCAGTGATTCAGAGGGGTGTCCCAATACTTACAGTCTATATCGTTATATCACACAGCCCTATTTATTAATGGCAGTTATATTGTAAATCAAACACTCTCAAGCTTTTTGGAAGTAAGGAACAGCAAGCAAGTGAAGATCATCTGCCTTTTGCTTATTGCTCACACTTGATGGAAGAGCTGGTGGAGTGATTATCTGCTCTGTCATTTTAGCAGCCAGGTAGCCACCTGACTTGAATTTGTCCCCAATCCTGTGGAGAGGGCTATGGACTAACACATCTCCATAATTTGGTCACCATACCATTATTAAGGGAAACTTACTTACTTAATGTCTTGCAGACCTTGGATAGATATGCTGTTTATTATGTTTACCGTTGTATATGTTTTCCAATTGAGCTACCTTGAGAAGCAAAATGGTTTCTTAAGGTCATCCTGAGGTGTTGTTGTGCAAAGTCAGCCAAATCTGAAAATTTTGGAAATCTTTTGGCTTGCATACCAAAACCTTGCAAACAAGTGGATTCATTAGGACTGCCAAGAAACACTTGCATACATTCTACAGTGAGTGAGCTATGGCCACCCGGTGTTTTTTGTTACAGTAGGTATTAATGAAACCATTTTCAGAAGATGAGTTTGAATTCACATTGAATTTTAGGTAAATTCTCTACTTGAGTTGTGGTTGTATCACATTCCCACTTGTCTTTCTACTTCCAAATATTTTCATCTATTTTGTATACCAACTTAATTTAGAAATTGTGGACCCTAACTCAGGTGCACACAGTTGTGCTCTGCCTTCCAAGGCCAGGTGGACCTAATTCAGCAATCAGCTGTAGCACTCCTGGGGTAGAACTAGAGGACAGAAAAAGAACGTGTATGCACTTCACAGGGAAACACATACAGCCATAACAACATTTACCTGATACAAAAACTGGCTTTAGAAAGTCGTAAAATGTCATATTGAATCCAGAAAATGATGAAGTCTTTGGATTGTGCGTGAAGTTCACTCTCTGTGTCTGACAGTGTCCAAAATGTTGTTTATGTTCTTTATGTTATAAAAACTAAACTACTTTAGTTTCAGGAGAACAATTCTTTACACTGAAATGTTTGACTTGTGTGGCTTATTTGTTGTGAAAATGGAACTGAATAAATGGTCAATAAATAGTATCAGATGTGGGTATTTGTATTGTGGTGGTACTTTAAAAGGTCTGAGTTTCCTTATTTAATTTAAGGAAATCTGAAACTGTCACAAGTACAAACTCAAAAGGGGTTTCTAGTCTAAGATAAATGGATGTATATTACTCTAATGTAAAATGTGAAAAAAACTGATTTAAATATGTTGGTTTGAGGTTTTGATAATACCTAATAGCTAAGAATCTTCAATCGAAGCATCTGTAAAATGGCATTAAAATTCATTTTTAATCACGAACCCATAATTTTACAGGAAGTTTACGTTTCTTTTTTAAGCCCATTAAAAGGTGTGGACACCTGTCATTTAACAATAAATTAAATATTACCTTTCTGTAATTTGACCACTTTTGGGCAATTATTAATATTTTAATCTTATTTCTAAGCATTATGATAAAAGTCAACATCTGTGAAATTACAGTAATTATGGCTGTTTTCAATGATCAAAATTGTGTTTTGACAGTTCAACAACGCTTGTAGACATTATAAACTGATTAAAATAACATTTATTCAATGTTTTTATTTTCCAAATATCCATAATTAAAGAGATATGTGTCAATTAACAAGCAAATCAATGTCAAATTACAGAACACATGTTTTTTGTTACCGTTAACTGCAACCAAAATATTTTATATTAAAGTATTAAATTTAAATTTAACAGTGTTAATATGATAAATTCCTGAATGTATTGGAACAGTTTTGCTATGTAAAAAAACAAACAATATTTTCTTTAAAATAACAGAAATGTTATGGTTATTCACAGCTACAGGTTTTTCATGTTATTTTACATTAGACATGTAAATTCACAGTTTATATTTGCAATTTTTTTATATTTTCATGTATTTCAAAAATACAGGAAAAAATCTGTGAAATAAAAAGATTTTTTTTACAGTGTAGTCAGCCAGCTAGGTAACATTAGCATACACGGCCTTGTTAAGCCATGTAAATGAAAGAAGAGGCTATTGTATGTGTCTTTGCAGTGTTTATTTACAGCAGCAGTTAGTTGATTCAGATTTACTTTGACTTTGTTGTTGCTCTAGTTAACAGGAGCTAAGTGGTTAAATCTTGTAGCAGTTGTTGAACTTGCTTTCTTGAGAAAGGAGGAGGAGGACATGTGACTGGATTGAAAGGTGGGGGGCACTGTGATGAAAAGTGACATCCTCAAATAAAAAGGGACATGAAATAAAAGTGTCCTGGAGAAAATGCTGTAAATAAAAACAGACATACCACAAACCACTGAACACCTTAATCTCTGCTGGTATCACCCTAAAGACAGGACGTGCCCTGAGAGGCAGACTGGATGGCATCATTATGATGTCATGACATATAAAACAGCTGTGGGAAACAAAACATCAGTGAAACAGTAAGGGGTAAAAGGTCATCAGGAGCCAGTGGATGGCCAGAGTTAGGTCAAGACGTTCCACATTTAGGCTACATCACGACACCTGAAATAGTTTTCTCACATTAGGTATGAACATTACAAGTTGTACACAGGCCTTTTTTTGCTGAGGTGTTTCTTTTATTGTGTCCCACTCATGCACACAACATACACACTGGTTGGATGTAGGTTAAATGCCATGAAATCACCATTAAACTACTTTGTAAATGGCTTGTTTGAGCCCCAAGGGCTACGGGAATGTCTTTAAATAGCACACCCACAAACAAAGCAGCTTATGAAATTGTGGCTTCAAACAATGTGGGCTATTAAAATCTCTTTAGGAAACATAAAACTAAGCAGCTCATTTGAATTGACCCTCTAATCCCTTTTAGATTAACAGTGAATTAATTTGGCAGTTGGTTAATCCCACCCTCACCACTGTAAATCACTGGTATAAAGGCCTGGTAATGATGCAGAACAAAGGCTTATCTGTTTCACAAGCGAGTACTCCATCTATTCATGTCTTCCCCCGCACTGCTAACAAACTTTCAAATGTCCGCCTCACATAATTAAACCCATTCGCCGGATTGGCCCCCAGAAGAGGGATGAAACAATCCCACAGACAAACATTAACCCAGGTCCTGACCCTGCAACTTGTCAAGAAGATGAACGTCTGAGACTGGAGAGAAAAAAAACAACATTCCTTTTCCCGTAAACCCGAAAGGGGAGGGAGGGGGATTTTGGGAAGTTTGGTGAGTCATCACTTTTTCTTTTCTACCGGCGCTACCCCCTTTGGCAAAGCGGAGCTTGAATACCTCCACGGCAGATTGCCCCGTCATGCTTTCAATAGGCCCTCTTGCATCTTGACAAGCAGCTCACAATGAACGTTACTGCCAGAGTCACAGCTGTCTGCACGGCTGTCACCATCATAAGCTCTCTTTGTTGGCGCACACTTTGAAACCCGAGGAGATAACAAGTTAAGACTTACAGCATAAATGAAAAAATAAGAAGCATGCAATGACTTGAACCGCTGCCGGCTCAAACACTCGGTTTGTCACTCAGGTTTGTTCTTGTGAGTGTGTTAAACAGTTTCTGTGATCAGGTCAAATACAGTGGGTGAGATGAGTCAGTGGATATCTGCTACCATGTTGAGAATTTATTACTTGCTAACTTCATCTTGTGTGACAATAACGAGCTGACGAATGCTTGTAAAATGATGACAGAGCTCAAAAATAGGAGCTTTTACAGCAGTTTTTAGAGCACCCCATAATGGAAAGTGCTTAAATTCTCATAACGAAAACCACAGATTTTATTGCTCTACTTTCTTGTCCTATTTTTATGTCAGCTCTTTTGTGTGCCCTTAAAGCACCCCAGTTCCACTAACTGATCATCAACATCATTTTGTGGTCAGGGACTCTCCACAGTGGGTCCCCTGCACACCACACAATAACACCCTCAAACCTTCTATTAGGGGGCATTTAGCTCCAGGGGGCAGAGCCTCTCTCTCCACTGTCCACTGCTGCACACACACACACAGGATATTTATCACTCTTTAATGACAGACTCCACAAAGGATGATGTCACCGGCCGCAACACAACAACGTACAACAAAAGGGCGGCCATCCCACTCTCCTCTCAGTTCGGCCACAGTGACCTCACTTGATTGATAGGCCTCAGTCTTACTGGGCCCTTTGTACCAGTGCGGCCGTTGTGGTATGTAGCAAATGAGACCTCGATGCTGCTGCTCCTGCTCCTGCTGCTGATGACTAAGAGTGAGTAATCAAAACAGTTGCAGAAACTGGCCCGCTTCACAAAGATGGTTGTTACCATTAAAATGTCATTGAGCACTTGATATAAGGCAGAGTTTGCTCTTGTGGACAAGCGTCTCTCGCCTCTGTCAGCTGTGGTAGACGGTCAGCCTGTTTGTGTTGTGTCTGTGTACAGTTAGTTAAAAGCAATACATGCACACAGTCGAAATATGTGGCTTGAAATATGTGTGTGTGTGTGTGTGTGTGTGTGTGTGTATATGTGTGATGGCTATGTTGGTTAGTTTGGATGTGACATGTAGGCCTTATTGGCTTTGTGTCACCTGTCAGGCTCCATTTGTAGACGTGCCAGTTGTTGTCGGGAGGCGTTTGTCCATCATCAGTCACAAACACACATTGTATTCATAACAACAGCTTGAATAGTGCCCCTGCTTTACCTCCCCCTTCTCCTTCCATGTGTATGTGCTTCACTGATTTTACAACAAACAGCCATAAAAAATCCCCTTAACACACAAATCTTATCTAAAACACATCACTTCTCTCATCATGAAAGTGAAAAATGAACTTTATTTCAGTGGAATGCTCAAAATAACACACACACACACACTTGCATGTACACATTAATAAGCCTGTATTAAGTTAAAAGCACGAATCCTGCCCCACGGCAATTATACACAAGCTTCTTTCAGTTTCCAGTAAAGGTAAATAACTTCAACAGCATTTCTCTGAAAGTGTTCCCTTGTGCATAAACACACATATTTAACTAATGCACTCATCAAAGACCTTCCGTTTGAATTATAAAAAAGAAAAACCAACAACCTCTACCGTGATTTATGAAAAACAAAATCCATTACTTCTCCAAACCCCTGCTTGTGGTTTTTCCTTCAAACGGGTGCTTTGCTAGCTGAGTCACTGGCTGAAGTACAGCGGATTTCCACTTCCACTTTGGCCCGTTCATCTGAAATGCTGCTGAAAAACAGCGAGACGGGGAAGGGGAATAGAGGGAGGAAGAGATGGAGATCTGGAAGCCATTAGAAGCTGGCAGCTGTGGCATGGAGTGGCTGATTCAGAGAAGAAGAGAGAGGAAGAAAGAGAGAGGGAGGATACAGCACATGATTGCCATAATGAATTTAATATCTGTGCCTGTGTAGGTCATTAATGCAGAGCCTTGTGATTTAACAGCAGGGAAGATGAAGAATGGAAAAAATGATTTTCTATAAGTCACTCCTCTTTACAACTCCTACTGCTCTGCCTGCATTTCCCCTAGAGAGTAATAAAGTCTTATCTGGCTGCTTATCTATCCTTTCTAATCTGTTATCTATTTCTTTCATGCTTCCTTCCACTCTTGGTAAGTATACAGATACCACACACACACACACACACACACACACACACGCGCGTTCTCTCTCAGTCAAGTCAACCACCATCTCCGTACCCTGAATAGAATAGTCTTAAAGGAAGAAATTGAGAAATTCAACCAGGCCATAATATAGGTAAAACTGACCTTCAGCTAAACCTTTTCCTCAAACAGAGATTGTCCAATCATAATTTGTAACTTTAAGTATGTAGCTTTCAAGTTCATATTTTAGACAATTTTACTGATTTCATTTAAAAATGAATTGGCGGGAAACAAAATCCAAATCATGGAGTTTTAGCAAACCATGCAAACTAGCTACAGCTGATCAGATATGCTAGCAACACTCTCAATGACAACTTCTGGTTATAATCACCTGTATTCTACATATAGGTCTGTGGGTACAGTAGCAGCTCTATCTACTGGTGTGAGTCAAGTTTCAGGTTAGGGTCAGGCAGAGGAAGTGAGAAAGGTTTGCCATAAATAGAAAGATTCCACCCGAGTGATTCCAACTCTCCCATATCCTGTTCAAAAAGTCCATGGAGAGGCCCCTCATATGAGACGAGGACCACAGTGGGACTCTGGGTTTTCACCCGTGACTCATCCATGCGAATCACAAGGACACGCACCACACGACTCAAACACACAGACTTATGCAAATAATGTGTGTACTGTACTGATGCATATCATAGGTATGCAAACAGAGCAACAGAAACAGACACAAAATATAGATGTAAATAGTCATCGTTTTGCTTTTAGTGATGCCGGTGTTTTTAGTCCAGGGCAGTGACGTCCAGTGATTGACAACCATGTGAACGAAAAATATAACTTCCCCTATAAGGCTTCTTTGGGAAATTTCCCAAATAAATCCACACATTCCCAAACACACAAGCCAGATACACAAAACCCACATTCAAACACAGCGAACGTTTATAACTTATATTTAGGTACTGTGTTATGTCAGCTTGGTTAACCACTTCAACTTTATGGTGAACCATAAGCACTGTATGTGAAGTGAATATAAATAATGGACACTCTTTATAATTCATTTTCTGCTGTCATGGGGGAATAAAGAACCTGAATTAGTCTTCTCTACGTTGTGGTTAAGGAGGCTGGTGAGCAGCATTGTTCATTGATGTACAACATGAAAAGTTGGGTCTGTCCCCATATGCTCACTCCAAAATTTAACACTTCCTGCTTGGCTGATTTCCAGTTGTACTCACCTGTCTCAGAAAGAGCTTCTCTCTCCTCACCTCTCTGCCCTTCTCCTCACCTCTTTTTTCTGCTGTTATCCTCCTGCTTCCTTTAACATCTCTGGTGGTCTGACATCAGCACCGCGGTGGTCTGACACCCGTGTGGTCCTCCAGGTCAACATGGAGAACGCAGACATTATCCGGGTCAGAGAACACACACACAGAAAGAGAAAGAGAGAGGGGTTTTCACCTGGTATGAGTCACTTTGATGGCTAAGAAGAATAGTCCTGGTTGTAAGAGACAGATTCAAAACAAAAGATAATTAAAAGAGTCATAATGGTAGTATAGATACAAATACTTCTTGATTTCAACTCATGCCACAGTACAGTGTAAAAATCTCTCTCAAAAGTAGGAAATTGACATGTGTAGGCAACATAAAAAAAATTCCAGTTTGAGACGTGAATCAATCAGTCAATCACTTTATTTGTCCTAAAAAGAAAGTTTGTTACACAGCAGTTCCCCCAAAGCCCTCTAAATCTGGTGATGATACAAAACTGATTAAAAAAAAACGAATAAAAACTGATAAAAATCAACAACAACGATGCTGACAGAAACTTGCTAACCACAAAACTCCTAGCCACTTCTGCTGTTCACTGGGTGCGCACACATTCATGAGACTGTCGATGGTTCTTATGGTTGTTTATGAAGCAGAAGAAAATAAAGTTGGTCTAAAGTGCCAATTATATAAAAATGAGAAAGCAATTGACAAAAATCTGATTAGCTCCGAATCTGATTGGCATTTTTGCATGCACTTTCAACACGGCCCCTAAATTCAGCTCGTCTACTGTCAAGTCACACTTCAGGATCAGGTTATGAGGTAAAAATAACACTTGTGCAACATCAGCCAAGCTTTATCCTGCACTGAACAACAGACCTGACGATAAAACCTTGAAGATAAATTCCGCTGAATGTCGAATGAAAACCAACTCAAAACTATCAGTTAGTGTGGGGAAGTTTGACGTTTGGATGCCATTTGTATTGTTCAAACTTAAAGTTGGTATAGTAAAATCTTGGTATGTAAATAAATGCTTAGAACTGATGTTCAGAAGATCCACTTCTGTCAGGCAGGAACACGAAGAAGATTGACAAGATTTGTTACCAAATCATTGTTTCTTTACTTCAGGAAGATTCAGGCTAACCGTGTGATGAATAATGATTCTTAAGATGAAGTTAGTGGGGCAGTGCGTGACATCTGTCTTGTGTAACAGTTGAACTTGTCTTGGTATTGACTTAAGTGGAACTTAAAACAGAAAGATATCACTTCCTTTCTGCATTATTTTTAGCCAACTCAGTCATGGAATTTTGCCTGAAATAACTTTGTTATGGTCAGATCCACCCATGATCTTCCTCTGTTGCGGAGGAGTGATGGGCAGTATGTGTTGAAAAGAGGTGATGCTAAGATAATAGAGAGGTTTATCATCATCTTATGTTGTCACTGTGTTTTTTCTTCATCCAGCTTGATTAAAAATGAATAACCACACAGGAAATATGCACGCACGTCCACATTCTGTATTAATAGTAAATAAACTGCAATAATTTATGTTTACATAAATTATTGTGTCACTAGTGTCTTTGGAATAACGGATCAGACATTTACAAATGTCTGATCCGTTATTCCAAAGACACTAGTGGCATGACTCACATAAAGAGGCCATTCTTACTGTTATTCTTCTATTTCTTTAATGAAAATGTTATGTTCTCTTAAACTTTGTACCCTGTCTGTTATACATGTCTCCCATACCAATTTGCACTAAGTTGAGTGCTGGTGAGGTCACAGCTTCCTTTGATTTGTGGTTTTGTGAGATGATTGAGCAACATCGTTCATTGACGTACATAATTCAAATCTGATGAGTCGACTTCTGAAAACTCCTGGCATACGTGTCAACTCCGCAGATGCCTGAGGGGAAAGTTACTTGAGGTAATCTTCAGCTGAACACCACATAGTGCTAAATACACAGGAAACTAAATTAATGGGAGGTGGACAAAATATTATGAATTTGCTCGCAGTATAATGATCTGCAATAACTACTGCCTTTGTTTTTGTAAACTTTGTGTTGAGACAGTCGCAGAGACACTTTGGCTCAGACTGAAATATCGCTGTAACTATTGGATAGATTGCAATGAAATCTTGTGTAGACATTCATGCTGCCCGGAGGATGAATCCTCATGGCTCTGGTGATCCCCTGAGTTTTGCCCTACCGCCACCAGCAGGTTGACATTTGAATTTTTTATTTGAATAAAAAGTCTCTACAACTATTAGATACAATCCACGGTATGAAATTTAGTACAAATATTCATACATCACGTTAAATTGTGACAACCTTTCCTCTAGCACCACCGTTAGGTACAACTTTTAATTTGCCCAATACTTGATTTATAGCCAAATACCTTTAAAACTAATGACATCCCCATCAGCCCCAGCTGTTCTACTGATTGGTGCTAATTAGCTAATGTTAGCATGGTAAAATGCTAAGCTAAGTAGTAAATATTATATCTGCTAAACATCAGCATGTTAGCATTGTTATTGTGAGCATGTTGCCATGCTAGCTTTGCTCAAAGCACCGCGTTTCCCAAGTATAACCCAAGCGGGAAACTCTGGGACTGAAAAATAAAGCCATGGCGGAAGTGTCAAAAACTGCAGGTCAATAGCCACTTGAGGCTGGCTCCAAAAGTGAGTCAGTCCCCATGGACCCCCAGTTAAAATGCGCAACTTTACAGCAGACATAAACATGTTTACAGCCTGGTACAAAAAAGTAGTTCTTATGACGTGTTGTCCAATAACAAGGGATGGTAAATGTTTAGGGTCACACTCGAAGGCAGAGTAAAAAGCCACTCATCGCAAATATGGAGACACATTTTCAGACAGTCTCCCCTGGAAGGCATTCATAGTGTGGCACTTGGTTGTTCATATGAATGGTGACAGAAATAGTTGTGTACCAAATAAAAAAAAGAAAACTAGTTCCAACCCATCTTACTTCCTCTCCTCTGCATAGCTGGACAGTCAGGCCGTGAAGTGGGTGTCAATATCACAGTCTTCTTTGGAAAGTTACAGAAATTGTCGGACACAGCCTCCCCAATGCAACATTAGAAAGGTGTGGGAGGGGGGATTTCTGAAGCTGTTTGACTGTCTGATAAGCACTCGTGTATAGCGGCACCTTTTGTTTTGTTGCCATATCTTGTGCTGGTATTGCATTACTATGTCAGGTGTTTTATTTGTATTTATATTTTGGCCAAACCCCACACATCATTTAAATCAACTGCTTGTGTCTCTGACTGTACTGCAACTAACTTCACTGAAGGTGCAGTGAAAGTGTGCTGGAATCGACACCCTCCCGCAAGTGCTGCTGCTTTCAGGGCCTTTCTTATAAATCCTTTGTGAAAGCCTTGGAACGCTGACCAGGACAAGGAAAGTGAAAGTGAAAAGAGTATGGACTGCTGCTGTTTGAGGGAAAGATGGAAAAATACAGAGAAAGGAAAAGCGTATCTGCCAAAACAAGGGGGAAATCCAGGAGCTCCGTCCCTGTTTCGTTGGAAACACTGTATTGCGTTGACCTCTCTGGGGTATAAGTACAACTATTTGTCTTTTGTGAAACAATACTTTATACAGTTAAATGACTGAAGTTGATATATGACATGGTGATATGAAGATCAGATGAAAAACATTGTGTTTGACATTCCATTCTGTGCCATCTGATAGCACACATCTATTGTTTGCTCTCCTTGAAAGTGTGTGCACGTGTGTGTGTGTGTGTGTGTGTGTGTGTGTGTGTGCATGCTCGACCACAAAAAGCTTTAAAGGGGGTAGCTCGTGATTCCTGTTTGTTTTCTCGGCACAAGATCAAAGTCAGGTGGCCTTAAAATTAGCTTGTAGGGGTTTGTATGTCACCGCTGAGTAAAGACTATGAGGAGCGAGACAGTTCTTTCATGTTGATCCAAAAACCAGACTATCAACTTTGTAACGCCATTTCACAGGTGAGAACCGTGTCAGCCTGCATAAAACTAATTCCCCGCAGTGAGCCTTTTGCAGTAGCACGGTGATACTAAGGTAATGATTCTGGGTCCAATCTGTTAATTTATATGGATAAGTGATCCAAAGAGACAAAGCTATTCTCAGAGACAGAATCGGATTATGTGACGATCCATATGCAATCACTTTATGCCAAGGGAAAAGACAAACGTGGAGGAGAGATGGCAGAGAGGAGACAGAGGGATTAGAGATGAGAAGGAGGTGTGGGGGTGTGCAAGGAGAAGGAGGAAGATAGAGAGGGAGAGGAGGGTGATGGGAGAGAGAAATAGCAGGGTTGCCAGGACTCCAAAGCTTGTCTGTCATTCTGTGCGTCAGTCGGCCTATTCCCAGGCTCAGACGCAGGTACAGTATTTGCGCAAATGAGGGTATATATACACACACACACACACACACACACACACAATCTACGCATTTTCTCACTCCATCAACGCAAGCTGGATGCTGGAAATATCCCTTTTTATCCTCAGTCACAGTCTAATTAGATTCCAGCACCACAGCAATCCTTTCCCTTCCACATTTTTCTCTCGCTTCTTACCTCGCTCACACTCGCTGCCTCACTGTAGCACCACCGACCTTCTGGCTGTTTCCCTGGCAACAGCAGCTTCCTGTTTGTCTGCCTGTGTTGCCATGGAAGAAGGGTAGGGGTGATGACATTTCATTGTGTCTTGATGTTCTTAAATTTGATGATAT
This sequence comes from Micropterus dolomieu, assembly GCF_021292245.1. NCBI lineage: Eukaryota > Metazoa > Chordata > Actinopteri > Centrarchiformes > Centrarchidae > Micropterus > Micropterus dolomieu. The sequence goes on from NC_060151.1 coordinate 7,546,591, forward strand.
TTTCTCATCTGTCCTATGGTCTAACTACCTGGTCCCAGGCAAGCCAGTCTGTAACTAAATCTACAGAGTGCCTCTGGTGCTCCTCAGCCTTCATGTAAATACATCAAGAGACTACAGAACAGCAGCAGATCCACCAGAGCAGCTTCAAGTGGAAACTGTAAAGATCCATTTTGTAATACTTCTTTTGTTCAGAAGGCCTTTTCTGTGAAAGGAGCAAAGTCTTTGAACTTGCTACTTAAACACTTGAAAATTGCTACAAACTTCACCCCCTTTAAGAGAGATGTCCTGGTTGGTTCAACAACACACTAGTCTTCTGTAGTTCCTGTTCAATATGTTTTATTGTATGTTGATATCTAAATTATACTACCCTTTTATCTTGTGCTGTACTATTTTCTTTTTTCCTCACTGTTTTAATTTTATTTCTTTAAAAGCCCTTCTAGGGATGGGTGTTGTGAATTAGCAATTGCTAAAAACACTATGATACACACATTGGATTGCTGTCTTTGTCTATGCAGGGTGCATTGGTCCCTACTAAAATAAACCATAAATAATGGTGGGGCTGGTGGCAGCACCCCATCTGGCATGCTAATATTTGCAGGTTGCGTTAGAGCCAAGTGGCAACCTCCATCTCTCATGACTGAAGCCAATGTGGAAGTAACTTAAACCTGCATTCTTTCTAACGGCCAGCAGGTGCAAGTCCTCTGGCTGCAAAAAGAAGTCTAATTCCATTAGAAATAATGGTAAAATGACCCTACTTCTCACCTGAATTAGTACCTCAGTAAACACTTTCCTAATGAGTTTATGGTCTCAATCCCTAATTTGAAGTCTTCTTCAATACAACATGATGTTCATTTAGTGAATTATGGTCCCATTTAGAGGAAAATAGACCATAAAGTAGAGTATGCTTCAGGGCAGGATTATCTATGATTGACAAGTCGTTACCATGGTGACCTGTCAATCAGGCTAGAGTGACTTATACCCACGGCACTGTGTAAATTTAACCAGTGCTGTTAGCTTATTAGGGGTCGGCTGTTCATTTTCTCTGGCGAGTATGTTTTTTTCTTAGCCAAAATTAGCATCCCGTTAATGAATTACAGCTGTACCTATCTCACCAAGCTTCCGGTGCTGCTGGTTGCAAAAAATCAACATGGGGGTGGTATGACTGCCAAACTTGAGGCTTCAAAATGTCAGTCAACAAACCAATGGGTAACATCTCGGTGACTACGTCCACTTCTTTTATCAATCTATTGTTAGAGTGGACAAACACACTGCTTACACTTAGCTTTTTTGGTTTTGGAAAAGTGATTAAATGAATGCACCAGCTGTCAAACCCTTTAACTGCCATGTAAACAAAAAACAAAACAAAAACACAAGCAAAAAAAAACCCATGTATAAACGTGTATGTGTTTATTGGACTGTATGAATTAAACTGTATGAATTCAATTCATACAGTCCATCAAATAAATAAAATCAAATAAAACTCTTTCACTTTACTCTCTTACTAAAGTCCCATGCACACCTTCAACATGTTGAAAAATCCTGCTGTGAGGTTTAGCGATTGGTCAATTGTCATGTAAATTTAAGTATGACATACTACATTCTGTTTTCACAAACCAGGGGCCTGTTCCTACAGTCCACTAAAAGGATGCTGTTGTTATCCCTTGTTATGTTTTTTAAATATATATATATATTTACCAGATTAAAAAATTAAAGGACCCCACCTAAATCCAAGGTTGTAAAATGCTGTTCTGTAAACTGATGACTAATTACAGGAAGGTGGTTTGAGATTTCCTCTTTCATTAAAAACAGAAACTCTGCAGGGCAGTTTTGATAAAGCAGCCTGTTTTCCAGCCCACTGCATGTGCCGTATATAGCCTATTATTCCACAAGTAATGAGTTGTACAAACATTGTCCTGTTTCATGTAGCCTATGGACATCACAAGCATAATTAATAATTTTCCGCATCTGTGCTTGGTGAACACTGATGTGGGCACCGTTGACCTGTGAGATGAACTGGCTCATTGTGGTGAGGATGGTCAGTGCAAGTCATCTGGAGCAAATTTGTCCCTGTAAGGGCACAGGCCATTACAGGATTAAATGATACAGACTTGCATAATGAAGCATGATCTATGAAAACTGCATATTGCTTAATCTCCTCCATGAGTATTTGTTTTTTAAGCAAACGTTTACGATTCACTGAGAAAGAATAATTGAAGGCAGGTTTCTCAACCTGAAGTCGGCCGGCGAGTTGAACAGTTTATACAGTTGCTTCAGCTGTGTTGTGTTTAGCCAGCTGGGGCTTTGCACAACAACCTAATTCAATGGAAGCAGTGATCATAGTGTTGCAACATCTGCATCACATGATGTATTTGGTTTCTTCATTAACCTACCAAAGCACTTGTTGTAATTTTCATCCCTGAAAAAGGCCGCGTCAGCATTAGTGAATAGTTTGTTCTACCATGTTTGTATGGGAGTTTTCCACACTGTGAATGACTTTTCTATGTGCGAGTGAGTGGAGCTAAGAGTCTTTAGCGGCTGATGAATGCTTTGAAGTAATTGTGTCTTTGTAGAGCCAGAAGCCATAATGACACCTGGCATATTTGTCGAAGCATACCAGACATAGCTGAGTACCGCTTCCCTCACAAATGTTGTTTGATGAATGCCTGGAATGACATCAAAACTTCACTCCCGAGGCATTTGTTTAAAGACGAGCGCCGCAAAGAAAGCGACCACAGTGTTTTGGCAAGGGGTAGGGGGTATACCCATATCTTACAAGGTAACAATAGCTTCTACTCAAGAAACTTCTCAAGTTCACATGGTAAACAGCGTATGTGGGGTGAGTATCTTGTTCCATACCGGCCTGTTTCCCTCCCAACTCGCAAACTGTCAGAAGATAAAAGAGGAAACATTGCAGAACGAGAGTGGGAAACAGAGCGACTTCAAAGCTGGAAAAGAATTTCTTTAAACATGGTTCTCCAAAGACCACATCAAACACAAGGGGAGGCGAATGGGGGAGGGAGGGAGGGAGGGAGAGAGCTGGGTTGGCTTCATGTGTGCGCATGTACATGGATGCGTGAGTGTGTGTGTGTGTGTGCGTGCATCACAACATGGCACAAAGTTGCAGAGATACATCTAGGCTATGCCGCTCCAACCCAAGTGTAGAGAAGAAAAAGGGGCTGTCAGCTCTGATCAAGAGTTGGAGTGTGTGTGCGTTTCTTCTCGTTCTGGGAGGCCTCTTCAGCACCCAGAGAGCACTCCAGAACAGCGGCTGCCAAGGAGACGATCAGAGGGTGGCCCCGCAGCCCACACACACGCTCACGCATGCTCACCCTGCCGCATCAGGGCTCCCATCATGTAAGTGCACAGCCACACACACACACACACACACACACACACACACACACACACACACACACACACACATAAACACATCAAACCACACACTTCATGCTCTTTTATTGTGTATAAACCAGAGTGGATATTGATTGTTTTAAACAGAGCATTTACGACGCAAATGCTATTCCTAGGGCTTAGAGTACACCCACACACGTTTTCCCCCATGACACACACAAGCACGAACACACACACAGAAATGCACAAACAAACAGCGATGCATTAAAACAGACATTCTCGACATTCCTGTAAAACCCTGTGGTATCATCTGCAGGCAACGCTACACAATCACCTCCGACTCAATGGCCATTTTGTCAGAAACGTGACCTTTCTCCTGGCTGTGGATTTTCAGACCTGCCGTTTCAAGGCTCACTCAGTAACAATGGCAGTGGAAAAATAAAGGTTACTTAAATGGAAACTGTGTGCAAAGTATTCCAGTCTGAGGTTTGTGTACTGTCTGACCCCGTGGCTTCTGTTCTTCCTTTCTTTTCATGGCGTTCTTCCTATTTCTCCGTTATTCTGGCACTCTAGCAGGCGAGCCATTGTAGGCCGGTATTCTTCCTGTCTGCCTGCTCTTGCTGGGTCTCTGCCTCCCTGTCTTTGCCTATTTCTGTCTGTCTTGCTTTGTGTTTGTTTCTTCCTGCTCTCTGTCAATGATGACTGAATGGTGGTGTCTCTGCCTATTTTATCCTGTCTATGTGATTCCACAGCTGTGGGCTCACTTGGTATGTGTGAATAGGGCTAAAGGTGTATTTAGATTTTTAACAAGACTAACTACAGCCATGCTAGTGGCTCTGTGAGGCTGTACATAAATAACACTTCATCCAGATGGGGATACGAATGTCTCTAACAAATTTCATGGTAATACTTCCAATAGTTGTCGAGGCATTTAACTAAAAAACAAAAACGTCCACCTCATGGTGCCGCTAGAGGAAGAGTTGACAAGTATCGACAAAGTCGTTGGGATTTATCCTCTGGGAACAGTGAATGTCTCTTATGGTTGTTAAGATATTTCAGTCTGGACCAAAGTGGTGGACCAAACGACCAACATTGTCATCCTTAAATCGTAATGTTTTCGAAATGAAGCACTTTCTTATAACATGTTGGGAAACTTAAATATAAACCTAAGTATCTGACTCAGAAAACACCAGTTTAAAATCAAACTGCACACAGTGTGTACATATGTGTGTGCCCTCACAATTTACATTTAACCTTTCAAAATTTCATGGCAGAAAATTAACCAGCAATGTCACGGCTGGTGCTACTGCATCAGGTCAGATTATATATTTTCTTTACAAAACAAAACAACATAAACTAATACGTAATTCTATTACATAACTTACTCTTTTTAACTTAAATTTTATGAAGACATGTTGTCTGCTCTGAACCTTAAAGTTTAAAATGATGCCATGAATTTGGAGTTGGGCAGGTGAGGGGCTCTTTACTGCAGGAAGCATAACGGTGTATAGAAGCTGTGGTCTTGACACACATATGACATATTAACAATAACAACTTCATTTTAAAAGCATGCTTGAGTAATCCCAGCTGAGGTAATGGCTGTTACTTTTGTTAGACAGTATACTACTATCAGGATAAATCAGTATCAATACAGTCACATAATCCTAACTCTAATTCTGAGCTCAGAGCAGGTGAGCCCTTTTTGTCTTGCCCTTACAATCTAAGGCGGTGACACCACATCACGAGGTAATTATGAATATGACTAGGGCGTGACGACTGATCGGACCATGTTGGGCCATGTCTGTTCCAGTCTAGGTCAGCTTGCATTGACAGTAGATTGATAAAATCATACCGTGTGTCTAATCTGACATCTTCAGATCCAGTCGCTGCCAGTCGTTCCTATAAAGATTTTCTTAAACATGTTTGATATTCGCCACAGCGCCGTCTAACTCCAGTGCTCCAGTGGTTCAGTCTGTCTAGGATATTCACTCAGTTGTGAGGTTTATGCTCCTTCCTGACTCTCAGAGACTAAACAATCTGTGCCAGGCTGTGGAAACAATCTTTATGTGTGGTTTGTCCAATCTTTGTAGGTTTCAGCTAGTCTTCAGGTTCATCCCCAAGCTTTAGGAAATTTACATACACCACACAGTCACACAGCTGCAAAACAAGCCTTCTGAAGCTATTCTGCTTATTTTCTGAGAAAATGTTATGTCCCAGCCGTAGATAACATTCTCATTTGGCAAATGCTTGCTAAATCATAGGATCAGAAATATATCACATCAAAACACCCACAAAACAACTCCGTTGTGATAAACTGGTAGGAGTCGGAAAGGCTGACCTGTGGAAAATGAGACGTTAATAATCTGTACAGTGATGTGTCCTTTGATGGCAGTAGCGAAGGCTGGAAGCCTATCAAAGGCAATATCAGTTCACGCATTAGAGTTTACATTTGTCATTTATCATTTGCGTCTTCCACTGAATTAAATAACAGACGCAGACAGGAATACACACAAACACAAACGACCACAGGATGCGATCAGAATTCGAACATCCTCTCTGCCCCCTCAACATCCTGTGTGAAAACCTTACTACCGCAGCAGCACAGGAAGTCGCGTCTGTAAGGAAGGACACTGGGGTTAGTTGGGACGTGACATGAGTACGCCACTGTGAGCTGAATAAAAAAATGACGCAAACATTGCAATCAATACTAATAGAGTTAAAGTTCAATACAACTTCCTCCTCGCTGCCATACGCAAGCTGGAGGTTGAAAAGCATTAGATAACATCTATTCATTACCACATGAGACACTCAGGCAGCTGATAGAGTGTACCAACCTGTGTGAAGGAGTCAGTACTAATGTGATTAGGTTTGGTGCTGCAGATGATTTGCCTCAGGACATTGTTCTGCTCTCTGATCCTTCTTAATTGATACACGGAGGGATGTCTAAGGCTAGCTAGCAAGGGGAGAGGGAGGAAGATGAAGAAGTAGAGTGAAAAGGTGGTTTTTAAAATAGGGTAGAAGAGGCACCTGCTGGGTCCACATGGCTTTGAATGGCTCAGTTTAAGTGGCTGCACTCACGCACGGATCAGTCTGAAGCGCTGCCCCTGCTGTGAGCAAATGTGATTGCAAGCACATGGTGCCTCTGATCAAGGCTATTGGCAAGATGGTTTGTGTTATCCGGGGGGCGGACGAGAGATGGCGTGCTCGTTTTTTTTATTTTGAGGGAGGTGAAGCACAGGTGCATGTTGTAAAGAAGGATAGTTAACGGTGAAATGGGGATAGAAAAGAGAGAAAGAAGGAGACACACGGAGAGGCAGGGGAAGGGGAAAAAACAAGTACATCAAACAACAGGAGAGGTGCGTAGCTAGACGCCAATGCTAATGTTTTGAAAATTAGCATTTTCTACAAAATCTGTGTAAGTCAACTACGGTGTGGTTACAGTTAGTGAAAGACATAGTGTTTATATCTGTTTATGTAATATTTAAGGCAGCGTATTATCACCTTTATTTATCACCTTTTAAGTTGTTAAACCTGTTAGCGAACTGCCTGTTTATACATCCAGCAGACACAAAGCAACATCAGAGGTAACACATAAGAGGTAATAATTCTCTGTGGGTTCACTACAAACAACCACTTTCACATACAAGTGGTCATGTGGTCCTTTGTTATTATAAAAATACAATATTAACAGTGTTTGCCCCTGTTTCCAGTCTTTACGCTGAGCTAAGCTAACCGCTACTGCTATATTACCACGACTGCTATATTTATTGTACAGATGAGAGTCAATCTTCTCATGTAACTCTTGGCAAGAAGGGGTACAAGCCTTTTTCCCAAAATGTCAAACAATTGTTTTAGGGATACAAGAGTCCGTCTGGTTAACTAAAGTGCCAGTCAGGTGTGACTGTAGGGCAAAATATTAACCTTGACAGCAAACCTGCCAACACTCCCACCTTATCGGCCCTCGGGCCGTGAAACTTTATTATGAATAATCATCACGTACGGATATCAGTTTTGGATGTTTTTCTGATGTCACCGAAGTTGCCAGATTGTCTATAAAATGCAATTTACACGTAGTCCACACACTAAATACAATTTCAACTTGGATGTCACAGCAACTTGGCAACCCGCAACCTAATCAAAGAGGCATGTGCGCAAATGCTCTTTGCGCAGGCCATCTAGCTTAACGTCATTGTTAGTACTTTTCCGAACTGCACTGAGATGCTGTCTTTTGTCTTATGAGCATTTCTTTCAAAGCAATTCCAAAGCTTAATATTTCTATAGCACGCGGCATATGTGAGTGTAGAGGTGTGTATGTGAAGGGGGGAGAAGCAGAGGGGGGTTTTCAACCACTGTGCGTGCATGTGTGGTTTTTGAGCCACTCAGCAGCGAGAAACATCTGTGTGCTGCTCCACCTGCATGTAATCATCTCACATCATCAGCTCTTATCTGTCAGTAAGCATAGAAACCCCGTCTACATATCCAACACCACACTTAAACGCCAAAATGACTTTACCGTTTGAATGCTGAATCGGAATACATGCCCATATATTCAGGATCAGATGTCAGGAGTGTTTGTGAGTCACATATTTTGACTGTTCATGGTCTTGGCAGAGGTTACAGCCAGATAACATCAAATGAAATTTAGACACACACAGTTGGAACAGACCTCTATGTGAGTAACTGCAAAAGATGAGCTGAGAAGTCAGTTTTCGAGTGCTTGCGGTAGGATAAAGTATAGAAGCCAACTGATTGCGCAGATGCCAGCTAAGTCTGCACTTAAAGTCTGTTTTACATCTGTCACCGAAACTCATTTCCTCTTCTGTGTCATGGGGCGTTGCAGCGTTTCAAATACATGAACGGACATACTCTCAAACAGTCACTTGCACCGCATCGTCCTCTCAGAATGTCAATGGGATGAGAGTACAACTCTCGTTATTACTCAGAGCACAAGAGAAAGTTGACGGCTCCCTACAGCTGCTCTGTTTTACGGTGGAATCTTCAGACTGAGATGCAAGAATACTGCACGCTTGCGTGAAGTGAAGTGTGAAATAAAATCAGAGGAACTTCAGCCTCTCAAGATGGGATTATTGGTATTCTAATATACTCTCAACGCCATCGAGAGACGCAGAAATAGAATAAAGTATGAAGATTTTTCCCCCCTGTGCAACTGTAATTTTAGCCACTTAGTGTGTGTAGGGGTAGTAGCTAAAACTTGTGAGGGTATCAAATGAACATGCGAAATTGTTTATGCATGAGTGAGTGTTAAAGATTGAGGGAGTGAAGGGAAAAGCATCTACAGCAGCACATACACCAACAGTGTGCCTGCATGTGTGTGTGTGTGTGTGTGTGTATGTGTTGTGCAAGTTGTGGGGCAGCTGTGTGTGCAAATGCAGTGTGAGGAGAGCGCTGGGGGGAGACCACCTACACTTCCACCTGCTCTGCCTTTTAGAGGGGCCTCTTCAATCACAAGGCTGGGGTCATTATGGATGCGAGCCTCCAGGCATTGTTTCGCTATTTCTGTCCTCGTGCTTTACAGTGAACCACTGAGCAAAAGCCCCATTAAAACCTGCGCTTCAAAACAGCAACGACAGGAAACATCAGGTCCTGTACATCGTGCTCACCTTTTTTTATGTGGCAAGTAAAATCCTGAACAGTGCTTTCTGAGGCAACAATCAGAGCTATGTGTTTCTTGAGATTGTTGATTTGTCAAGAACAGACCATGAAATACGTGCAGCTCTGCAAAAATGCAGCATAATAAACTTTTCTTTATTATGGAGGTAGATGTGATAATAAACGAGGACACCTCTGACTTTGCCCAGACTGACACGGTGGTGAGTAATGACAAAGCAGTGAACTGTTTAACAGGCACTGTGAAGATGACTAAGTCCAAGCTTTCAGAGTGAGATATGAAGGGGGAAGATGTTGTTTCTTCTTAACTTCAGGGAAAACTAATTGACGTTTTTCCTCCTCTATTTTGGTGGCTGTGTGAAGCCTTGGGAGAGTTTGGTCTGGGCAAATTAAGAAGTAAAACCAACGTATTACACACAACTGTAAGGTATAAAGGAATAGTTTGACATTCAGGGGATAGAGTACATTTGCTTTCTTGCTAAGAGTTAGATGAGAACATGTCAGTACAGTAAATATGAAGCTATAGCTAGCAGACAGTTAGATGAGTTTAGCACAAAGACTCACAAAATACATCTATCAGAACCAAAAAAGCTCACTAATTATATTATTATATATCTTGTTTGATTAATTAGTACAAAAAGTTCTAAAGTAGTGTAAAAATGACACGTTTTGGTTTTGTGGGATATTATATGCGAGGTTAGCTGTTTCCCTGTTTTCAGCTGATCTAAGATAACCAGCTGCTGGCTGTAGCTTTATATTTATGTACAGAGATGAAAGTGGTATCAATCTTCTCATCTCTCTCTCCGCAAGAAACCAAAAACATTTATTTCTCAAAACAACAGACTATTCCTTTAAGTGATGCAAATTCTCAGATTTAGTCAGATACCTTCCTGATTGAAACACTAGTAAACAACTCGAGCCATGCAAACAATTAAACAGTAATTTGTGACTAAATGGAACTCTTAGATTGCCCATAAAGAGTCTATATTTGGAGCAGAGCTTCCTAAACGCACTACTTAAGGTAAACTACATTAAATGTGAGGTAATTAGTGTGCCACATAAAAGACCACAAACTGCTAATTGTGCTGCTTGTGGTTGTCTCTGCTTGCCTCCGCCCAACAGAACCTGCAGACTATGCTTAATACTAACCTCGGCATCTATTCTGCACGAGATCATTGTCCTGGCACAGAACACGCAAACAATAATTGTCAGCTGAGGTGAGATACAAAAACATGTCTGATAGCAGGCTGAGCTGAGGCACGGGCACTATGAGGTGTGTGTGTTTGTCTGCTCAGTTCAAGCTGTGCACAAAGTGGTACACCAGCATAAGTGCATTTACATATGTGAGTAAGAGTGTGACTGTGAGCGAGAGTGGAGTGCAGTGTCTGTGTTTGTGTGAGGAGGGGTGAGTGGATGAAATATGTGGGTGTTTGTGGGGGAGTTGGATGATGTTTTTTTTTTGTTTTTTTTACAGTCTCTGATTCACTCAAGGGCATCCGTGTCCAGGCTTGTTTAAGACATGCTGGATCCGAGGCGTCAGGAATGGCGTTCAGATACAGGATCACGCACAGGCTCCCTGAGGCTTAACAGGAGTTGCCGACGCAGACAAAGTCAGAAAATCTGTGGTCTTTTATGTTGACGGAAAAAAACTTGCATGTGAGTGTTTGGCCCCAGAAACTGCTGGCAGTGCACCTTTTCTGTGAACTATCGCTAAACTGAGAAAATCCCAGTGGATTTCTATCACACTGACACAAGCAGAGTAAAAGCACATGTGTGTTGTATGACCAACTGTGTTGCTGTTTGTTTATATTACTTTATAAGGCTCAAGGGTGTGTGTGCGTTTGTGTGTGCATGTGTGACTCGCTTCTTACTCAATCTGCAGTCATCAACTTAAATTCTGCACCTCTAATTCTTTGTCAACCAGTGATGTCATTACTGCCAAGTTCATGGCCTTCCCATCATTCATATCTCCCCCACCCGAGGGAATTCACTGCTCTGGCTTTACCTACAGTTTGACAACCTGGTGTCTAGCGATGCAAACTTCTGCTGGATTTATTTGGACTCTGACTGGGAGGGAAACCAGGAAGTGGACCAGACACTGAGGATGAGACTCTACACAGACAATAAATAACTGCTGACCGGCAAAGAGGAAAGGGGTTTTTTGCAGAGCCTATGTGATTGTTCACACACACGCACAGAAATGTCTGATAAAAGAGATTTCATTGATTGTCAAAGAGATGTGGGCTGCAATGAGAGCAGAAATAATGCAGCAGCTGCTTTTAAATCAGCCAAAGAGGGAAATAACTGCTCGGGTTGATGATTAACATTATTCTCAAAACCCCTGAGCGTGATCTCAGTGGAGGCTGTTTTATTAAAAGCCAAAGCCGTGTTTTGACCATGTGGCAGATAAAGAACCAAAAGGAAACACACACGTAGCGGCTGTGGCTGTGGGACTGAGCCAAAACCATAACCGAGAAGACCCACTCAAAGGAGATCTCAAAGTAGCTTGGCAGACGGCAAACTCACTGGGATCAAATGCGTGTAGACTTTGTTGGAGAAGAGGAATTCATGCAGTTTTATTTTTTTAATTTGCCACTTCAACACTGTGTGGATAAAATGTCAGCTATCTGAAAGTCTTTTCTCTCTTCTTCCTCCTCCCCAGAGATGCGCACACACAGAGGAAAGATCTGGAGCCAATTGTTCTCTCATGCCATTGCACCCTCACCCGGCATTCCCCTTCGTTACGCTAAATGTCCTCTTGTGCCACAGGCTCCCTGGCTTTTAACTTGTAACCCTGAATTGGGCAAGATCATTAAGAGGACATTCTGAATTCATTAGCATGATTGCATGTTCCTGCACTACATACTGATAAACAGAGAATGAGGGAAGAAAGGAGGAGGACAGCACAGACAATGGAGAAAAACAGGGTTCAGTATAGTCATAGTACACTGCCAAACATGTTGACCTCTGGCAACATCAGTGACCTTACTTTTGACCTACTAAGAGTCTTTCTATCACTTCTCCCCTCTCGCTCTCTGCAGAAAATGGCCCACTGCCTGCAAGTGAGGCTGCCCCCTGAAGCTCCAGTCAGCTACCTGACTCACAGCTTCTGAAGGGCAGTTTCAGGTTCATTGAGTAGGATCTCAAACTCTCGTCAGTTCGCACGGCCATGGACGACACTGTGCGTGGGACCGTGGGGCTGCCCAACAGGCTTTTTACCCCCCCATCATCATAAAGAAGTGAGCAAGAGGTTGTGACAAGGCTGATGCACACAGAGGTTAACTTGCAAGTCTTCCAGGGACGTAAGAGACAAGTTGTCCTTTTCTTGACTCCAAAATGATCAAAGGGGATTTCACTTTACTGGGATAAAGAACAAAAATTAAAAGTAGTTTGGTGTCACCATGGGTTTCATGGCACGTAACAGTTGAGAGTGAAGATTAGCGACATATCATGTTTAATGTGTCCCCAAATGATAGATGTACAGATTTTCTATCACAGCTAATTTGGATTTCAGTGTGTTGTGCACTTCCACGGTACACTGCCATGGGCGTAGGCGAAGTCTTTTTCCCTCCAACCATCTCTTCACTTAAGATCAGCAAGATCTTTTTTTAATTTTCTTTGGCAGCGTTTTGAGTCTAATATATGTCCATCACTGTGTCTGATATAGATGTCTGCTGTTAAGCCTGACGATGTTCATGATTTCGGTCCAGCAATGTGTCAAAACTGTGTTAAAACTGATAAATTTCTTTAAAAAAAAAAAAAAAAAAAATCTTTAACAGGACAGCCAGCAGTAACTTCAAGTAAGCTAACATGCTCATAATGACAACATGAGAGTGGCCCTAAATATATTACTTTGAGATATTGGGGGAAGGGTGAATCTGTTTTTTTTTTTTTTAAGTCAAAAGGAAGGGTCCAATTCTTTTTGAATAATGTTGGGAAGATTCACCCCCCCCATCCCAAATCATTTTTGTACAGTCCCTAACTTGCTGACATTCACCGTCTCAGTTTAGCGTTTTAGCATTTGACTGATAAGTAAGTAAAAATCTAATCCCATAAAACATGAATACTTCCATAATCAGTCCCGTCTGTTCCTCTGCAATATAAATGGCAGATTGCAGGACCCCAGAGATGCATTGATGCATGTCAGGAATCAATCAAGCATCTCCGATTAGAAAGCTCATGAACTCTACCCTTCAAATTAGTGGCACACAAAGGTTAAATGAGACTGAAGCTGTCCGTAGCATCATTGTTAACAGATCAACATCATCCATTTGGGATTAATAGTGTGGAGTGGAGGAAAACACCATCAGGCCATCATCATGTGATGTTGACGAGGATGATGATGTAAATGATGATGGATCCCTCTATTATTAGACATGGCAATAAAGTGACCACAGTCACAAAGGAGAACAGCAACGTTATGGATGAGAGGCCCCATTATGTCCAAATGAAGGAGTCACCCACTCTATCAAGAGGGCACTTTACAAACAAACCTCATTTGACTGAGCATGTCTTTCTCTCTCCCCTTGCCCACCCGCGCTAACCACACTCTTTTCTGCTGAGTGGGTGTTAGGAGGAGTTGTGAAGGTCAGGGGAAAGACTCTGAAGTGAGGAGTGAGCTTGGGGCTTTGACCTCTGATTGACCTCGGCTGCCCTAGCTGCTCTGAGTCACAGAGACAGAGCCGTCGTGCCAACCCAAAAGGCCCTGCGTTGTGGAGAAGCAGACGCCGAGTAGGCTGCTGCCTGGCCCTGACAAAAGGAGAGTTGTGAAGAGGTGGCGAGGCACAATGGGATGGTTTGAGAGGAGGAGGTGAGGAGAGCTCACCATAAACACCTCATTGTGAAAGCCTGCTTTGTTAAAAGACAGAATCTATAGGGTGAAGAAATTAAGGGGATTTTCCTGTGTGTAGGAACTGGTGATATTGTGCAAGTGAGGAGGGAAAACACTTCACTTAATTCCTTTTGGTTGCGCACTAATATTGTAAAACAAATAGTACTTCATCTCTTGGACACACATCATAAACTATTTCCCACTTGTTTTAGGAATAAAGCCACAAAATGTGAAAAGTTCATTCTACATTATTTATTATGCGGGTCAGAAAAAAAGCCACTTTAATGATAACAAAATTCCACTGACAAATCGTATCTTTCTTATCCCCTCCCTTCATGCAGATGTTCACATTGAGGTAAAAAAAAACTACACTCATGAATACTCCTCCCTAAGTGATATACGTGCTTGTTCACACACACACACACACACACACAGTTTGCCTAATCTTACCGTAAGCAGCTTCTGTCCACCCTCAGGTCATTCCTTTCCCAAACGCACCCAGGAACTAGAGCAGGTAACACTCAGTTGGTTTTGGCACCCAGTCATGTGATCCCGACTGTTAAAACCAAGCCTGTTGCCAGCTCATCCTGCCCTGGAACTATTTGAATGTTTGCCCAAAAAATATGCATAAAAAACATCAACACTAAATCCTGGAGCAGTTTCTGGCGATAAGTAGGACTTCTTCCAAACAAAAAGCAGAACTCAGAGTCAGAGGAAGGAATTTCTATACTTGAGTATTAAGAACAACTCTAAATCTAAACAGACTAAACAGAGATGTGACTAATCAAGATGTGACTAAGACGTCGGACACATTTTTTTTTTGTTTACGCTAAACCTGATAACTGTTCAACTAATCACCACATGTCGTTGTTTAGAGCTGAATCCACCCAAAATTCACAGCACTGCTGTTTATAAATGATTAATAGAGATTGTTCAGGACAAAAACAATATCGCATATTAATCTGTAACACAGCGTACATCTGTCCCAACGTTCACACATTTGTCTCTCCCACTGGTTGGGTAACATGACTGTTTTTGACTAACATTTGGCAGGATGGCACGGTGCCACTTCACGAGTGTTCCCGTAAACACTCACCACTCTGGACCCTATACTGTTGTGCTTTGCCAAAATGTCACTGGGACTGTGGTCAAACCTCTACCGCAACGCTGAATAAAACGTAAACCCAAGCAGGGCAAAGCAGCAGCAGAAACATGCAGCTGCACAGAGAATAGAATTTATAAGGGAGGTGGCAAAGTGGAGACATAACACTGCCAGGAACCGTTGTTTTCGTCTGTTTATTCATATTCCCATGGATACTGACAAAAAGGCATAGAATTAAAATAGTCGCTCTGAATACCAGAGAATTACCTGAGATGAGGCCATTATGGTCAGGCATGGAGACCCTAAAAGTGATGATTTCCGACTTTCCAAGTCAAGAAGAGTCATGTGAATTTTTATTTTTTTAAAGATGTTGAGTAACTTCTGTCCTAACAGAAGTATTCCCCTTAGGCTCGAACCTGATAACAAGGTCTGTCTGAGCAAATATCTTTGCATGTACTTTTTTACAACAAGTACATGTTGTTACTGGGTGTACTCTTGACTGTCAAAGGTAAAACGTGATCCAGCCCCCTTCTTCAGTACAGGTCAGATACACACTGACTGAAAGTCAGTGGATGAGGATGGCAAAGGTTAAATAATCAACCTGCATGTGTTTTGAAATATTAAAATATGATGATATTGTTGTTTAGTTTGGCAGATTGCTGCATTTCTTTTAGTTATCTAGATTAGTGATTCTCACCCAGGAGTAGGCCTAAACTAAAAAATGTAAATTGTGATTGGTGATCAAGGGGAAAATAAAAAAAACAAATAGGTTTACAAATGGGCATGACACTGATCCTTAGTAAATTGACAGTAAGTCAGTTGTACACCACATGTTGCAATTGTGAGTGCCAACTATCAGCAAGTTAATAGATAAATGGGAAATAGTTAAAGCAATGGATAAGCAGTTGAAATAGTCAGATAAAAGGATAAACAGTTGAAACAGTTGAAAAAGCTAAATGTAATAGATAGTGGCAGCAAATGCAAACTTGACCAAAGCAATCTAAACATTGACAGTTCAACAGTATGAATGTATTATTGTAACAATAATTACCTTTTTGTAATAATAGTGTTAAATAATATTCAGTACATAGGAACATGACGGTGTCCATAGAGCTCATTAGACAGAGCTGTGACAGTACGTCAGACAAAACATGTTTGGGAACCACTGATCCAGACTGATCTTCTGCCTGTTTGTATATTTTATTATTCAGTTACATGATATGTAATTTATTCTGGCCTCTCCAGCGGCCATGCAGTGAGTAAACTAAACATTTGATATTGATGTGTTTCCAGGTATAAACAACATGTTGAACATAATCAGAGATTCATCCCTCAGCTGCAGCCAGAGGATTTAGCGCCTGCCAAAGCGTAGCATCCTACCTGACTTGTTTTGTCTTTCCAGGGATACGGGATACATCGGTGGAGGCATTTGTGCTTGTGTGGGTGTTGGAAGAATACAAAGAAGAGACAAAGGTTCCCTTCTCCACAAATGAAACAGGTGGACTATTGAGGAATCACATTTCCTGTCTCAAGCAAACCACAATTCTTCTACAGCAAAACCAAATCAAAGGTAATTTTTGTGAAATAGACACTATAGATCAACAGTCTAAATTTTCTGAGCATGAATCTTCCTGCTTCAGACAATTGACTGGGTTTGGATCGTTTCATTATTCATGATCAAAGCAGGGTTTACTTTAAGACACATGCCAAACATCAGCAGTACCTTAACTCAGGATAAGGAGGAAGTGTTAACTGATCACAGTTTTTCTGCTCACGTTCCTTGTGCCACTAAAACACTGAGGTGACATGTGAAGAAATCAGATTATATTGTCAGTACCAATGACAAAAGATGACTGTAAAGTAGCCTATATTTTCCAACACATATTGTTTTATTGTCCTGATCAGTACATACAGATGGATGCTCACTTCTTCTCCCTGCAGAGACAGAAAGTCCCTAACTTACTAGCACATGGATGGGGTTTAAACAGGACCAGGATTGCTGCTGGAATGAGGCCCGGGAGGGTGTGGCTTCCCGGTTCTCACAGAGAGGAACTGGTGCGTCATCATGCCCATATAAGGCATGAAGACTTCCTCTACAGGATGGATCATAATAAACAGAACAGTAATCCGGCGTTTTATAGGCTATAATTCATATCTAAAGGATCCAGCATCAGGTTGCAGATGAACTGATCCATATTTAATGTATATTATTACATTTGATTAGACTCAAACGTTTTTTTAACAATGTAACAACACAGATAAATGACTTAATAGCACTGATGAATTAATCTCACCTCTTCGTCATGCAACAAACATTATTCAACCTAAAAACGCGCAAAAAAAGCTACATAAATAAAGAGGGCTCCTCTATTTCTGACACCTGTCACCGCTGCGATCCTTCCTCGGTGCGCTCTCTTGCCTACAGGCTTGTTTACTGTCGCCTCTTCCCGGCATTAGCGTCACAGGACGCCGCACTCACTGGGCGTGGAGACCGAGCCGCCCGGCCAATCAGAATGCTGCACTGCCCTGGCAGCAAGCGTGTGTCTATGCCTATATAAAAAGGCAGGAATTGACCCGTCTGAACACACTTCAACAAGCAAGCAAGATCAGCACATCAGCTAACAGGAGTTCCGAGTTATAACTTTTCCCTCACAGGATTGCGAAGAAAACAGCAATCGGACACTGGAAAAGACTTTTACCTGCTGACACCGAGCTGCAGACACTTTTTGTTGGACCGTGGACTTTCACTCTTTCTCTTTTTGGAGTGATTTTTTATTCCCTTTTGATTTTGGGACACTGTTGAGAGAGACGACGAGTGTATGGTCTCTTCTCAAATCTGACATTTGTTGATTATCCAGAGACTGTGTGTCTATAAGCAGCCGGTAAGCTTACTTTTCCTACGACTTTATGTCTACAAAGATGGAACAGCCTTTTTATCATGACGACTCTTTTCTGTCGGCGTACGGCCACTCAGATGCAGCAATGCACGACTACAAACTGCTAAAGCAGAATATGAATTTGAACTTGACAGAGCCCTATCGCAACCTGAAATCCCAGCTGCGTGCCGAGACCGACCATTACCAAGGGGGGCAGCAAGACGTGGGGTCCCTGAAGCTCGCATCCCCGGAGCTGGAGAGGCTCATCATTCAAAACAGTAACGGCGTGATCACCACACCCACCCCGGGCCAGTACTTCTACAACCGGGGCATCACCGATGAGCAGGAGGGGTTCGCCGAGGGGTTTGTGAAAGCCCTGGACGAGCTGCACAAGATGAACCAGATGCCCCCTCCTAACGTGTCCATCGGAGCCGGTGGAGTTACGACGTGTTCGGCGGCGGCCTCTAGTGTCTTCGGCTCCTCCTTGCAGCCCGAGCCTCCTATCTACACAACACTGAACGCCTACTGCCCGAACACAAGCCTCTCTTCCGCATCCAGCTACCCCACAGCCACCATCAGCTACCTGCCGCCGCACCAGCAGAGCCACCCGCAGACCTCGACGCACGGCACGCACCCGTTCCAGCACGTACTCCACGGCTCCGGACTCCACCCGCAGCGGCTCGTCGCTCTGAAAGAGGAACCTCAGACCGTGCCTGACCTCCTCAGCAGCGACGGCTCTCCTCCAATGTCCCCGATCGACTTGGAGACCCAGGAGAGGATAAAGGCGGAGCGCAAGAGGCTGAGAAACCGACTCGCGGCGACCAAATGCCGGAGGCGCAAGCTGGAGCGCATCGCCCGGTTGGAGGATAAAGTGAAAGGTTTGAAGAGTGACAACGCTGGGCTCTCCAACACAGCATCGGTGCTCCGGGATCAAGTCGCCCAGCTCAAACAGAAAGTCCTGACACATGTGAGCAGCGGCTGTCAGCTGATGCTCACAAGCAAGATGGAAGCATTTTAAAAAACAGAGACTACTAATTGACTGAAAAGTAATAACACTGGAGTCAAGTTCTGCATACGCAGCAGTGGAAGACCGGCTGGTGTGTTGTTGGCATTGACAACAACACAGGGCCGAGGGATATGTGTAGACAACTCTTTAGGCTATTTAGGGTGAAAAGACTGATTGAAATGGTACTTTCGGATGCTGGACATCGCTCAGAGGACCATTCAACCCTAGACACCATAGGGCAGCATCCAGACTGAGCAACACATCGGGCACAGGCCGATGGTAGAAAATGGGAATGATTAATGTATTTCTTTGTACTTTTTTTGCAACTGATATTGTCATGCAATGCTGCATTTATTCATTGTGTAAATTATTTTTGTCTGTGATGAATTATTATTGTCCGGTTGATCCAGGCAAACTAATGATGTCCAATGTTTACACTGTCTTTTTTATTTGTGATGATGTGTATTTAAGTAAAGTGTCTTAAAATGAAACGGAAATGGTGGAGTGTTTGTTTTGCACCTCATTTAGATCACTTACGACAGTATAGTCGAAAACATGAAACACATATAAACAGCAGGAAAGAGTGGGGAGAACATAGGCTACGGGGTTTCTTTCCTACCATATTATAGCCACAGCAGTTACTATGGCACCGACTTAGGAACCCTTAGACAAGCACATCCTGGTTTCTGTGTTTTTACGCATAGCGTGTAGCCCGCGTACGTAGGCCTTTCCTAATTACGCACGGGCTTGTCCATATACGGGCATGTTTGTGAATACTTCGTCATATGGGAGGACTTCTGGGAACTCCCGCCCAGGTAAAGCAGGCTGATTTGATCTCCTCCTTCTTTTGTATCTGCTAAGGTCTTCCAGCTCCATGAGGGTGGTGGAATTTCCTTTTCTTATTGTGCAACTTTAGACTATCCTGTCACACACGAATGGAACAAAGTGCAACCGTGTTATCAGGCATGGATAAAAGTTATTCGCAGTTGCTTAAGGACACCAGGACATAGATAAAAACCTCACTTTTGTGGCGTTTGTGATAATTTAAAACCCTAATTTTCACCGTGAAACACGACCTGTGTTATGAGGCTTATTATAAATGAATCCACATAAATACACAAACGCATTTTTAAATCAGGGTGGGGGGGCGGGATTGCATATTTGAGGTGTCAGTATAATTGAAAGATTGCACACGGGTGGAAGTGACAGTGGCTTCGGGAATGTTGTGGGCGTCTCAAGATGCCACGCCGCTTGGCAGAGAGGTGGGCGAGAGTTGGCGTATAGCGCGCGGGAGCATCTGTGTGGATGGATGGGATGTGCGCGCTGCCAAGGACAACATTCTGTTGGGACGCATCAGAGGCTAAGTATGTGCGGCACCAGGGGCTCAAAAGATGAATACAGGGGGAAAAGTCCCGCGTTAAGTAGACGTGAATGAGTCATTAAGCACTTAGCCAGGGGTCACTAAACGTTTTCATGGCCCCCAGATGCACAAAACAAAGATTATAATGATTATATGAGGTGGGGAGGTGACGGAAGAGAGACTAATTGCTCCCACAGGAAAATCTGTGAAGACAGAAAAGTGCGTTAAAAAAGTCAATGCTTTCGGTGACCGTTGACCGAGGGCGTTGAAGTTGTGCAAAAGCTGGTCTGGTAAAACTAGAGGGGGATTTCTGTCCTCTAAAAGCAGTCTGTGACGTACAAGTAAACAAGACAGCCGGCCGAGACTGAAAAAATATCTCTCTCTCTCTCTCAGTACTCACGAGAACCACTTCAAAAGAGTCTAGGAGTGAAGGTTGCGGTTTTTGAGCGCACTCTCACCTCAAGCTGTTTTGGAGAGGAAGTTTTTAACCTCTTTTTATCTGACACGTATTTAAACAGCCCAATTTCCATCAATAACAACTCCCTTATTTTTATGCCTTGCACGTGGAAACGGAACCAGGCACTCCCACACAAGTTCTCCTTTTCTGTGACTTTTTATCAAGAAACCTATGTTTCAGGGGATGTCCATTGTTTTTTAGCTCAGTGCCTGTTTTTGTTTTATTCAACAGTTTTCATATATATGTTTGATACCATATCAGTAGTGCCTAACAGCATCAGTGGCGTCGAAGGAGTAGCCTAAAATGTTTTATTTTCCATAAAATATTCACGAATATGTATGATGTCAAAACCAAGAGCATCTTTCCTGCACTCACGAGCGTCACGCGGCTATTTCATTTATTGTTTTTGCTGCTAACTCGAGCCCAGCATCTACTCAGAGGACTACTTTGAAATACCACCGCAGTGTTCAAGTCTTCATTTACGCACGCAGCGGGCCTACATATTAAAATGCGCGCGCACACTCCAGAAAACAAGCCAATTGAAGCCATACTGGCTCTCCACACGCCTCGGCCCACAGCCCACACTGAGTGTCTGTGGGAACATCTGTGATGCGAACGGTGACGTATGAAGAGCTCTGGGTGGGTTTGATTTTTCCTCTCCACGAGCCCCCTTCCCCTCCCACAGACACGCAGGCCTGGCTCTCTCACTCATTCTCTCCCTCCCTCTCCCTCTTCTGTTATCTTCTCGAGAACCATGAATATTCCTCCCACCTTGCCATCTGAGGTTCTTACAGAAGTTGCATCACTAGTTTTAGACGTCTAATAGAAGACTGATTTGGGAAGGGGGGTGTTCATTTCATGAGACCTAGTTTTAGGAAAGTTACCTGCAGTCATAAAACCTATTTGAACTATAGAAATGCGAGATTATTCACACTGTTGTGGGTATGTAATATGTATGTGGTTTCATAGGTGTCATTTACACTGTGGACGCTGGGGACATTTTGTCAGCATCATTTTTTAAAAGCATAATTTGTTAAAAATGTCCTGAAAAGTAGCTTGCAACATGAAATGTTAATTAAAAAGTGAAAGTGCTTCAAGAAAGGGTTATTTGCACAATAAGAATTTAAACAGCCAACAGAAGAAATAACTGTGCACTGTCCAAATTATATTATTATATATTACAAATTTATATTTTGAATTGCCACCTGGATTGTGTTTCCCTTTATATAAATAAAGGCATTTCCATACATTGCTACAGATAAAGTCCCCAGAATTCAGGGAATTATGTGATATATGCTCAAAATCTCCTGACCCCTGAATCATATTTTTCAGCATTGAATATTTCTTCAAAATAATGTTAAAATATCTTCTCGTTGTTCTCGTGAAGCCAATATTCTGCATCGTCACGTCTCCTGAGCTAAGTGTATTGTCACACCCCTAATCTGAGCAATAAAGTGTTCACTTTTCAACACAAAGTGACATGTGTTTTCACTTTGAACATGTAGCCTACAAAACAACATAGTGTGTAAGGCCTATAGTGCGGAGAATGGTTCTTTAGTCTAGTTTGAAGGTCTCTTATGGTGGTAATAGGGGGTTTCTTGTAGATTAAACACAAAACTATGACTCATTAACTAAACTAATTAATCATCTAACCTTTGAATTATCACAATGTCACATCAGGCACCAACTGTTCCCATCCCAATGATGCAAGTAACAGGAACATATCAGGGCATCTCAGGGAATGTGTAGGCTGCGAGGTAAGACAAAGCTGTGACATAATGAGCATTGTGACTATACAGTGAATGTGAAAATACAGTAAACAGAGGGTCGGCGTTTAGACAGCTTTTGTTGTGGCCACATTCTAGTAGGCTATATGTTGGTGTGCTAAAACTACAGCAGAGGAGTGGCCTGGAAAGCAGGTCTAGATCTAGATTCCCACATAATGTACAGAATCACAGTGCGGTTTGAAGGGTTTTGGTAGGCGCACATTGCCATCTGGTGGAATAACACTGCAGCAGCTAAATCGCTAAACGCAAACGAGAGGTTTATTTAACACAAATGACAGCTGTCCTACTTTAAAACATGATGTGATAATGATGATAATGAACACACACACACACACACACACACACACACACACACACACACACACACAATTTATCATTTACAAAAGGGGACATTTTTGTTACTAAAATGAAGAGTTGTGTGTGTTGTGTCAATTCCTTAATTCATTCTCAAACAGTGGACTTGAGACTGGCCTGCAGGACCTGGTCTTTGAATGAACAACTTGTTGGTCTGCAGTAGGTGCAGAAGTGTGTTATTGTGTGTGCATTTAAATTGCAAATTATTCCTCCTATGGCTTGAACGCTTTAGGTAAGTGTGGGTTTTCTGTTCAGAGAAGGGACAATGTTTTTAAAAAGCTCTCTATTGTTATCCCTAATACAGGGAGAGTGCATTCATTATTCATGTTTATAACTGCAAACCTGCCTGTCTGCACAGCTTCTAGGTTTAAAATACATTATGTATTTCACTTCAATCAGGGACTGTATGAAACTTATCAGGGAGGGAGGGAGAGAGGTCAGAAAAGGGAGAGGGTGAGGAATTTTTCTTTTTTTCTGAAGGCAGTCTGTAGTCTAATTTAGAGATAGCAGTCTTTTTCTCATCCCAAATTTATATATTTCAAAAAAGTATTAAAAACAAAGAAATAAACAAAAAGGATCAAATATAAAATGTATAATTATAATTATTACATTAATATATTAAGGATAAATGTTAAGGCTCAGGTTGTGGTACACCACCTCTTTTAGTTGCTAGAGGGACAGTATTGCTGATTTGTTTTTCTAAGTCGAGGTTCCAAATAAAGTATTTATAATGCTGTGTATGGTCTAAATAGCTGCTATGCTTTCAAAAACAAACAAACACACACACACACACACACACACACACCATGCCATCCTTACAGAAAAATGTCAAGTAATGTGTGGCAGCATCAACATGTCACACAGCTTGAGTTCACTGGATTTTCCCCTGCAGGGGGCACACTCTGCTTCACTGAGAAACATGTCTGCAAGATGATTTATGTGTAAGATTCAAGTCACTTTTAATTAAATTATTTTTAAGAGACATATGCCACATTGTGATGATAACTGTTGGTTAATTTAAACAGTATTCATGGGGCCTGCTTTATGGGGTGGGATTATTGGCTGGATTCAAATGATGTCTTGCTGTCAGTTCAATTGCTGCAAAGCTAAATCTCTGGAAGAATTTGAATCCTTCCAAACCCAAAAGGCATTTATTTAAAATAGTGCCTGTATAATAAAATCAGACTTTGACAGTGTCAAAATAAATCCAGATACTTATTTAAATATATGACCATTTGAATTTCTCCCTTAAAGCAGTGGTTAGGGAAGGGTGAGACTGAGTGACAGCTGTCTGGATGGGAGGGTAAAAACACCTGTCATGCTATATCAGTAAATTGAGGGCTGACAGTGGTGAGAAGACATTGCATGGACACTGTCTGCTCCTATCACCAGAGAGGGGTGGTGTATAGGGTTGCTGGCTTTGATTTCAATACTTTTTAACTAGGACAATGTCAAACTGCATTTATATTAGGACAAACAAATGCACTTTCTCCTATTTCCTAAATAAAACCCTAAAATGTTTCCACACATATTACACCAGTGATTCCCAACCAGGGCACCCCAGGGAGCACTCATGCTGTTACCCGGAGGTACATGGAAAGTGAACTCGAAACTCAAGTGAACTTAACTAGAAAATAGAAATTGCGATTTGATTACAAAATATATCTGAATATTTGCGTTAAGAAGGAAAATAAACTGCAGGATTACAAATTGGTGTGATGTTGATTCTTTGTAAAACACCTGTCCCCACATGCCACATGTTGCAATCTTTATTTACATTTATGGTTGCAGCCGAGAGTGTGCGACAACTAGTTGACAAGCAAGTAAGGGAGTTGAAATAGTTGAAATGGCTGAAAGAGTTGAAAGTAATGGATAAGCAGTTGTTAGCTAAAAATAAATTAATAACAGTTGAAACAAGTAATGCACAAGCAGTGGAAAAGTCCAGCTTCTGCCACTCCAAGTGGGAGAAGTATGAATGCAAACTCGACCAAACCAACCTTAACACAAAGCAAAGTGCAGCCAGAAGGACCATGGCAGGCTCAGGACGGCATTTAGAAATGTTTATTGAGAACATAAACCACAGCAAGCTTTCCATAAATCAGACAAATCAGTTTCCCTTTACAAAACATTTACATGGAACAGTGCAGTCTAGAAATACATGAGTTAATTATAAAAGAAACATCCACATCGGTGATATACATGATCAAACTACCAGAACAACCTCAGCTGCCTCTGCAGATCTATTCTGGCAGGCAGACATTGTTTCTGAATCATACCAAAATCCCTTATGTCTAGGCCAGTAGTCTCTGTTAGAAAGCCTAAGTTACATTAAGTATCATCATTACTCTGCGTGACCTTCTCCACTAACATATACCTTATGACGTGTAGACTGCACGAAAAAGCATCACAACAGTAAGATCTGCGTTTTACAATAGACTAATGCACAGATTAAAGTCATCTAGATGATTGAAACGAGGGGCAGGGTAGTGAAGTATTGGTGCAGCTACATCATGTTTACGACACTGTCATGAAAAGTCCTCTGGTTAGGGGTGACATGTTTGATTCATGCACAAGCGCTAATAACTGTAGTGACTTTACATTTCCCATGTGCACGACTTCACACACCTCATATCATAATGTCAGTAAAAGCAAATCAAATACCTGACTCTGATAAAGAAAAGTCACCTCGTGAGGTGGCAATAAAACATTTGTGCAGCGATTATGGGACATTATCAATATGTTTATTATTGAAATCAGAGCCCTTGCAGAATAGAGGAATTTGCCTTTAATATACTGGATCATTCAGTAGTGTTCTCTTTAATAGTTTTTTTTTTTTTTTTTTAATTTTCTGGCTTTTTAGGTTGTTCAAATACCAGATACAGTATTATTTAAAACCGTAGAGACTAATATATAGAATGTGATGAGAATTATAATGAGAGCTTAGGTTGTGTGGTAAGGGTAGTTAGGGGAGCAACGTTACAACTCCATTTCAAGAGATAGATTTTGTGTGTTAAGATCTAGACAATTATCTCTAAATACATTTCCATTTATCACACCTCTCTACAAGCCGCTCCCACTCCCCTCCACGTCGTCCACCACGATCGAGCGTTTACGCAGCACAGAGTTCCCCTTCCTGCTGCTCCTTGGCTGCAGGGGAAGCTTAGCCTGGCAAGGGGCACGGTACTGAGGCAGGCCAGTCTTGGTGGTATCCAGCTCCTCCGGGTCATCCTGCTGTGCCCTGAGTGCGGCGATCACGTCCTTATCCGAGGGACTGAGGGTCAGGCAGCCGCAGGGGCGACTGCCGTCACCCTCCGCTCCGACCTCTCCGGCCTCTCCCACCTCCTCGGGCTCATCCTCCACTGTCATGAAGGCATCCCCCCACAGGCTCTCGCAGAGATCCCTGCCGTGCTGGTACATCTACATGAACACATACCACACACACAGACATAAAATATTTAGAGGAAGTGAAGAGATATCTACCTCCACTGACAAAATGATGGCTGGCAATCATGGGTAATGGAAAGAACACCACAAAGTAAAAGTACATAAAATAGTCCTGCATTTTAAATTCTACTTAAAAGTAAAAGAACAGAAGCATTACCAGCAGAACATACTCATTAGGCAGAATGGTCCCTTTCAGAGCCCCCAAGGTCCAAAGATTATTACCTATGTTTTATTCTCATTTGCACAAGATAATAAAAGATAAAAAAAAAAAATTCCTTTATCATCCCTATCCGTACATGGTGACCTCACAGCCCACACAAATCCCAGCACAGCCTTGTGCGAGTAGGTCAGGACATAACTGAGGACACAAGGACATAACTGAACACCTGAGTGGGTATGCAAGGCCTTTCATCTAAAATACCACATTACAGTTCATCAGCCAAAAATATGTTTTGAAATGAGCCGTTACATGTAGTGAAGTAAAGAGTACAACATTTCCCCCTGAAGTGTAGTGGAGTAGAAGTATAAAGTAGCACACATTGGAAATATTCAAGTAATGTACAGGTACCTGAAAATTGTACTTGAGTATAATATTTGAGTAAATGTATTTTCCACCACTGATAACTGTTAGAGTTGGGATAGCTCTTTAATGACCAGTCACATTTGGTTAAGTACAGTTTTTCCACACTGGTATTGCATTTTGTAACATTTTGCACATGAATTGCTTTTTTTGCAGCACACATCAAGTACAGCTTTTCTTTGCTTGTAAACATCTTTTGGAATAATTGACTTTGGCCATTCAGGGCAGCGTGTTGAGGGTGTGAAAGGGGGCTACAGGCACCTGGCAGCTGCTTTCGCAAGCGGCTTTTGTCTTCCTCTCTTGCTCGTCCCACCTCGTCTACACCTCAGCCTTGAGAGCAAATTTTAACACTTGATGACCTTGAAAAGCTCACACTGGCGTCTGAAAGAATTAATCTCTGTGCCATCTTTTTGGTAGAATGACGATTCTGTCAAGCTTCACAGAGTAGATGGAGAAATCTAAAGTAATCGGAAAGGTCACTTCCAGCACCTTTTTTGGTGCTATCTGACAGAAAATTCATTAAAGCGTTCAATCTCTCTAAAGTTATACTTTGAGGAAAAACTCCAGTTACTGCTGACATTAGCTTTATGTTTTCTGGAGCATGAAAAATGATACTCCTTTCTTACAAGGATGAGGATTAAAAGGGATATTGCATAACGCTGCAAAAAACAAATCACAATTCAACATTTAAGCTGTTTAACACTAAATGGCGTAGGCCCGCACGCTTAGAAATAGTTTGGAAAGCTAATTAGTGAAGTTTCAGTGACACATGCTGTGCTTTTCTGTGTTTAAGCTCCCGTTATATCTCTAGGGACGGCCTCATAACCAGTCATTAAGATGTGCTGCCAAGTCACCGTCTCTATCTCCTACTATAGCTCATTTTGTCCCGTACTTAACTTCCACGATCTCCCCATCACATTTTCTTCTTCTCTTGCTTATTGCAGCACTCACTGTTTGTGTACCACTCTTATTCTGCTTGTTTCGCTGTAGCACACCCCCACCCCAACGTCTGCTTCTTTTCATCCTCCTGTCTGTTGGGGGATTAAGACTGAGTCACACAGGGTGCTCAGAGAAGAAAAAGCTGTAATATATTTACCGTGTTCGAAGGACAAAGAGGATGACGGCTATTTCTCTCCACTACATATACTCTCTGTCTGACACTTAGGTGTTATTGCAGCGACCCCATAATACACACAGGGGCGCGCGCACACACACACACACACACACATTTCTGTCCTTCCCCAGGCAGACATGGTTTGCTGCCAAAGCTAATTCAGTACAAGCACAAGTGGCTTTAGACGACATGGTGTGATCGAATAACTGAGATACTGAAATTTCCTGGGGCTCTCTCCTGTCCTTCCCATCCTTATCTTATTCAATTTTGCCCTTCGCTGTCCAAATCCCATGATATTACACGTACTGTGAAAAGGAATGAGAAAGAGAGAAAGGACTAAGACCTGTTAACTGGTTGGCAGTGATAAAAGATAAGTTTCTTCTTGTAGAAATTCTCTATTGCAATGAAGAAGACGAGAGGTTAGGGAAGACGGGTTTACAACTTTGTGATTAAGGGGGACTCTCAGGCTCAGCCTGCAAATATAGGGCATAGGCTACCTCTATTGCTGTAGCCATAGAAACGTTATGCGCATGTTGTTAAAAAGGATGATGAAATACTGGGGAACAGTAATGTTCTTTTAGGAACCAAGGTCACATCCACCTAACAATTAAACTGATGTTAGAGAAAAACCTACATGAACTTTTATGTCCTGTAATATCCTACCATCAGATCATAGCTAAATACTTTTACTCTGTAACAAACATGTTGAATTCATGCATGGGGGATTTCAGAGGAGGTAATAGCTCTTACCTTTTACTAACAGAATATTAAGGTCAGGACAAAGCATTGAACGTATGTGAGAAATCTTCCTCATTACTGTGTTAGTCTGTGGCAAGCAAGATGTAAAGAAAAGCAGTCTCTTGTTTACCCTTTTTTCAAGGTAATTAAAAGGTAAAAAAAAAACAGGGACAGGGGTTGCAAATTAGTTATGGATATAAACCTGTTTGCATGGCATCAACTTTGTATACTTTATGAAGCAATGTCTCGTGCATTTGTCCCCGTGAAATCAGCAAGTAAATGAAAAAAAAAATTGCAATGAAAGTATCATGTATGCTGGCTTTATTTTTAGTATTAATTATGATAAATTGTTTTATTATATATCTGGTATTTCAAAAAGCACTTACAGTGTAATATATTTCTACCCCCCAGCACAAATATATTACCCTCTTACTTGAAAAAATGCTATAAAACCACATTGCTCAGTCACCTCATATGATAATCTTTCCCGTCCTCAGACCATTATGTCACAATATGTGATCCGCGGATGCCACTCTAGATGTGTTTTGTGCCAGCGTCCAGCACAGACGCCCTCTCTTTGCAGATGTAACCTCATTCCCACAAAATCCGGAGCAGGAAGAGTGTCTGAGATAAATCAGACCTTGGCTTGCAAATAATGTTACCAATGAGTACAAAGAGAGAGTGAGACACAGAGTGCCAGAGGGATTTTTGCATGCAGCCGATGTGTGTGTGTGTGTGTGTGTGTGTGTGTGTGTGTGTGTCTGCCTATGTGTGCCTTAAAATGTATTAGCTAGTTTCTATGCAAATTGGCGTCTACCGCAGTCAGCATTTACAAATCCTGACTTTATCTGTGTATATTTATTCTACACTTACACAAACACAGGCACACACACAGCTACATTTGGTTTCTATCCATCGGGTGGACGTTTCAGGACTTTAAAAGGTTTCATGATTTTTATTAGTAAATCTCTCTCTGTATATTTTATATAATTTGAATGTAAAGCTCTACGTTCAGAGTTGTGAGAGGTTTTCGAGTGATGACAGTGATTGGTATGTCTGTGCATGTTTGTTTGCAGTTTTGCTTTCCTGTCAGCCCTGAGGTGGACTAAATGCTGTGAGCTCAGACCACGAGGCAGTCCACTGTGAAATCTCTCATCTCTGTCAGCTGAAGAGAAAGCAAAATGAAGGTTTACTGCGATGACCTTGGTGAAAAATGTTGCGAGAGGCAGGCACTTGTTTGCTGTCTCTCTTAAGAGGGCTGATTTTTCGAATGTGCTGAATGCGGTGACTCATTTCTTTGTATTCAAACACTCTATTCTCACTTTTTTTTTAGAGCTACTTAAATTTAGTGAAGCCTACTTTGTACCATTAGTGGCGCCCTACATGAAAATGGGCCAATCCAAACACACAGAGCACCAAAATACACAGGCGTAGAGGCACACACGCACACACAGTTTCTCTTACTACAAATCTGTCATTTCCAGTAATCATCTAATATCCACCAGAGTGCCTTAGGTCTAGTGTCTGGAGGCGTGCATTCATTTGTCAGCGTGTCCCTTTCTTCGTGTGTGTGTGTGTTAGAGAGAGAGAGATAAAAAGGGAGAGAAAGAGGAAGAAGGACAGGCAAAAGGGACACACACACATAGATAGATAGATAGATAGATAGACAGCAAGTGTCATGGCATGCGGTCTGTGATGCTCTCGGCCCCCCGGCTGCACACCAGCCCCTCAGTAACTCAGCCTCTTTTTAAATCACCCAGCTGGCCTCTGCCCACTGAAGCGGGACCGAACCTTTTCATGCTTCAGCCCACAGCGCCGCCCTGCGCTGTTAACCCTTTCACTTACCGCACACTCTCTTGACTGCCAACATGCTGGCACAAACCGTGACACAGTATCTGACCTTCTACCTGCGCCGCATCGCTCAAATGACAAGCTTTGAGGTTCGTCAGTTGGGTTCAAACCTGTGACACCTCCTCTGCTTGCCAGTACCATCTGAAGTAAGCCGTGACCAACAGTTTATGTGCTTGCTAAAGCAGCTGGTTGATATACTGGAATATTATATTGGAAGCCTGCCCGCCCAAACAAAACAGTCCCAGCTTATGTAAGAAGCAAATCACAGATGATGAAAGCCTACCTGCTGATACTGAACACAGGTTCCAGTGCAGTTCTGTCCCCTGGGGTCTCTGGCCCAGTTACGAGCACACGTCATGTCCATCCGGCAGGCATCAAACCTGAAGAGATGTATGTAAATGTTCAAAGTAAAATATTTGAAATGGCAAAACATCAAACTGTAATTCTTTCATTTGAATGTTTTCTCCTAAGATTCATGTTGTATATCAGATAACTGAGGTGCCAATTTTCCATTTGAGGTACACTGTGTTTGTGTTTTCTTTCATGCTGAGAGTTAGATAAGAACATACCACTCCTCCTAAATATGAAGCTACAGCCAGCAGTCAGTTAGCTTAGCTTAGCATTAAGACCATAAGCCTATATAAATAGGCTACATGCACCTCAAATATTTATATTTTTTCATGAAAACAACCACTGCTAGTACACACTACTAGGCTACAAATTGTTTTTTGTCAAAATTCAGGATCTCGATTTATGTCTAAAACCAAAGCAACCACGACACAAAGCTTTCTCATCTCAGCTGGGAACACCCTGGTTGTCTATGAACGCCAGCTTGGAAGCCACTGTTACACATTTTTTTACTCTATAAGAAAAGCCTGATATATGTAACCATGGTCTTACCTGTGTCATACAGTGTTATGCTGTTTATTAGACACTTATTATGGACAGCAC
This sequence comes from Micropterus dolomieu, assembly GCF_021292245.1. Classification (NCBI taxonomy): domain Eukaryota; kingdom Metazoa; phylum Chordata; class Actinopteri; order Centrarchiformes; family Centrarchidae; genus Micropterus; species Micropterus dolomieu. Next base: position 7,578,021 of record NC_060151.1, read on the forward strand.
CGCATACTGTTGCTGGTAATCTCACTCTTGACAACCTTACAGACGGATACTGATTTTGACTTTTGCTTAGCAATGTGTTTGGCAGCCTCACCAATCACGGCAGAAGCTGTGGCAGAGCGGCACAGCCTGGATGTATGAGCGGCGGTGGGGATGAGGCCAACGCGCGGCATCAGGGGAGCAGCTGTAAAAACAAGACACGCGCTTCAGGAAGCCTTCACACCTGAGGAGAGAGAGGGGACCAGTTAGTATAACATGATTTAATGATTCTGTATTTAAGCCTTTATTGACTCTGGGGAAGCTGACTCAGCATAGTTGGCCACGATGCAGGTAAACCTGACCCAGTAGTTGATATTGGCCTCTTGGGGGCAATAGAAATGTACTCTAAACACAACACTAACATACACAGTTGCCTGTTCACACATCCAGCAGATACAGAGCAACAGTCGCATTAACTTGGAGTTTTTCTCTGGCCACCTAACAAATGTAGTCACACTCGTTTTAGCTCTGTTTTTTTGTCTCCACCTCCTTTGGGAAATATCTGGCCCTTTAGTGCCCAAATGCTTCACTGTGTTTACTAGCTTTAGCGTTAGTTGCTAACTTTTTCAGTTATAGTTCAGGTCAGGGTAGAAAGCTCATGTTTTTAGAAGTTTATACTTTATAAGTTTTGTTATACAACAAAAACAATGAGCTGAAAGACAATATAATGCAACATTATGAGCGACACTGTACACAAACAATGACATACTCAGAGCTCAGAAGCCCACATTTGTCCCAGGGTTCATTCTTATTGCTAGCAGAGGGAACATGGGAGATATCCTGGATGTCTTCTTCTGTGCAGCAGCTATCTGTAAGCAGCAAAGGACAGGAAAACATTTCAGACAGATGCAGTTTGATGTTTTCATCACAGGCTGTCATTACACCATTAAACATACAGTGTTTCAAGACGAACCCACAGTCACTCACTGTCAGCATACAGCCCACACTCCCTCAGGTGTGGCTCCGGGCTGGGCGTGGCCTTGTGGTTGCCGTCTTGAAGACACACCCCCTCCGAGCGGGTTCCACCAATCAGCGCAGCTGCCAAGTATGCGCAAATCAATAGCAGAGGGCGAGAGGTGACATCCATCTCTACAGCCTCAAACAAGTCTGGAAAAGAGATCAGTACATTGGACTGCAACATTGGCCAAATACAACACAGGCTTAAAACTCAGAGATTATGCGCACACAATCTAATGCAATATAATATAATGAATAGACTATAAATTAGCTCCACAAAAGAAATAATTCTCGGTAATACACATAGGCTTACAAAAACTTCACTTCAAGCAATCAAATCAAACACATTTATTCTCACGCCTCCTTGTTTCAATCATTAGGCCATACAGTGAGTTAGGTCTATTGAGTGTGATTGAGACATCCAGGCTGTTGAGCTCCGTGTGTGCTCTGCGTGCGGTGACCTAGTAGACTGGGTGAGCCTAATTAGGTGGGACTGAGGCACCGTGCTGAGCTGGATGACATGCCTAGCTGTTTAATCTGACAAGCATCTGGCCGATGTGTAGCCTACATAACACGAATGAAACAAATCTGGACATCGCCGCATGGACCTGGACAGGTCCGGTTTGGCCCTGATTTTACACAACAGAGATATATATAGGCTACAGTAACAAAAAACACACAACAACATAAAAAAAAGGCTGAACATACTGAGAGATTTAGCACATTAGATTACTTTCATAACTTCCAGTTTTAACTGATTTACTATTGCGCTACTTATATGTAAAACAAATTAAAATGAATATGGCCATAGGCTGGAGTCAGTAATTTATGCAGTTTCTTAAAAATAGGCTACCAGTAAAATTATGTAGCTTATTAAGTGTGAGTCAGTTGGTACAACCTTGGAAAGGGTTAGGGTTAGAAATTCCATAACTTATTGGACGGTATCATTTATAATAAGCTACATCCGTGGACACCAGCTCGTGGAAAAACATATTAAAAGTAAGGCTCCTGTAGCCTATATAATTTACAACATATTAATAACATCTTAACAAAAGCTGAGATTTAAACAGGTAAACATCACGCAGTTGTCAAAACCCGTGAGAAACCAGTTTTTATGGAGTCTGTTGGTTCTCAGTGAGTTCACACTGACCTCAAGGCACTTCATGGTATTTTTTTCATCTGCTGTAGCAGCTGTGCCACAATATTTTAATGCAATATCCTCATATAAACCTATAATTTTGCTGTGATAATGATGTTGCATCCTTCAAAATTTTACTCTAAGAATAGCAGCGAGGACCTGTTCAACCAGGTGTTGATCTCTCTTAATCTATTTGGTAAAACAGTTTAGATCGTCATCGTCTATATTTTTATTTCTTTTTACCTGTCGGTGGGGAAAAGGACGCTCCGTACGGATTAGTTTCCTCTCTTGTGATGTTTTTTTGATGGTGAGTGTTTTCTCTGTGTCTCCCGGGTGTGTAGCTGTGGATGCGTCGCCTGTGCGCGGTGCTCGCTGCTCGGGTCTGCTGCTCTCTCTCTGTGTCTGTCTCCCTCTGTGCTGGCTGTGATCTCTGCTGCCAGGGGGCCGCTGCTCGCCACTTTGTCACCGGTTTATGTGAAGGACATTTCAGTCCCTTCCACCAGGCAGCTCACCCCCTCCCTCTGCCCCATGCTGGGAAGCTCTCTCTCTCTCTCTCTCTCTCTCTCTCTCTCTCTCTCTCTCTCTCTCTCTCCCCTCCCTCCCTCTCAAGCACGTACACACACACACACACACACAGAAAATACCCCCTCTTTGTTAATCTCCCAATGAGATGTTTACCAAATCCTCCTTGTTGACAGCCTTCCATCCGAGTTTGTCCCATCAATGTTGTTGATGGAAACACTGAACTGACTTTGATTCTCAAATTGATTTAAAGGCAAAAAAACAATAAAAAACAACCACATAATTGATTTTGAGAGGATCATTCACAGGTGGTGCTGAGTCACACCTGTCTTCCCCCAGCTCTCTCTCTCAACACAGGCACACCCCGAGGTCAGGGCTTTTTCCAGATGACAGGGTTAGAGGAGGGTATAGGTGAGATTTAATACTGCATAATATGCTGAATACAGGGAACACAAATCTCTGCGGAACAAAACACCGGGAACTCGCAGGGAAGCTGCTGCACATTGCAAAACCCTTCCTGTTAAAATGAAGACAGAGATCAGTTCAGCCTATTTTTCTAGATGCTGTTGTTTTTTTGTCACCTGTGTCCATGGATGCATGTGGGTCATCTATGTACAAACTAAGAGCTGGTGACCTTGTCAGCAATCCTACCAAAAGGTGTGATCCTGGAAAGCATGTTGTTAATTCTTTCCATTTGGTAGCAAACATTATAAACATTCACGTTTGTTCATTGAGAGCCCTACTGTACGTGGTCTGAATGGGGTTACATGGACACATAAGCATGGCCAGCCAGTGTGTTTTTCCACAATGTGTGTATTATTGCTCCTGGTTTCTAATCTCACCTCCCCTTGGACCTGCTGTACCAGCCTAATCCCTGGCTGGATCTCTCTCTCTCTCTTTCTCTCTCTCTCTCTCTCTCTCTGAGTGACCTCCCAAGGCTTTTGGCCACAGAAGAGCAGATGGAGAGTGTCTTGTGGCCTAGATACATCCGCCTAAAGCCAAGACTGTGAAATTGGTGACATGCCTAAGACATGATTGGTTTTGGCAACAAAACCATGCAGGGGCAGGAAGGGACCAGACACATTGGCCATCACATAAACACACAGATTTAGTGCAGATGAATGAAAGAATCCCGGCGGTGACTCAAGTCAGATTCATACTGTATGAGCTAAAGGAAGAAATGAGGGCTCACTAGGGCCCCGTTGTCCACCAGACATAAGCGGTTTCATAACTGCTGAGGGTTGTCACCACAGAGCACTTTATTTCTGGGGGTGAGAGCAGAGGAGAGGAGCGAGAGGCAGACAAATAGCTCTCCATCTGGTAATTAGAGGAGAAATAACGATATCCTTTGTGTGAGAGCTATTCAGGGAACAGAGAGAAGGAGGACAAAGCAGGCCATCACTGCTCTCTGTGTATCCTTGTTGTCGTTCTCATTTAACAAGGTTGGGTCACTGCCTGTGCTTGAGCCTCAGGCTGGCCCTCAGCTGGCAAACAGTGTCACCCATCCTTGTCAGCTCACCAACTGATAGACATTAATTTCCGCCAGTTAGAGTCTCTTTGATTTGTTGTTCCACTGACCTATTTCTCAATGATGGCAGACACTTTAACTATCTGCACGAAGTTTGGAAATCAAAGGTGGAATGCGGAGAACCTGTCTGAAAAAACTCTCCATGAGAGCAGGAATATAAGATGGGTTATGTTCTGCAATATGCCTACCTTTGCATTTGCCAGTCCATGGATAGCTTAACTTGTTAACTCAACTTACTTTTTAATCAAATCAAAGTTGCTACTTTTCAGTGGACAAATTGCTTTGATGCTGATTTGTGTGAAAGTGTGTGAAAGTGTGTGAAAGCTAGTTAGCAAGTGACCAAAGAAGTTGAAATGATCAGCTAAAAGTAATGGATAAACAGTTGAAAAGACAGCATAAAGTATGGATTAAGTTGAAATGGGTAACAAAAAGGTAATGGATAGCCTAAACATATAAAATAGTTAGCAAAAAGAAACGGACAAATGGTTGAAATAGATAGCTAAAAGTAATGGATAAACAGTTGTAATAGTTACCTAAAAGTAATAGATTATGGTTGAAATAGTTAGCAAAAAGTAATGGATAAACGGTTAAAATAGTTGGCCAAAGGTAATGGATAAATCTTTGAAATTCTGAGATATAGGCTAAATGGAATGAAACGCACAGTAGAGTAAATGCAAACTTGACAACATAGACTAATCTGGGATATTGAGTTTAATATATTTAATTGAAATGAGATACATTTTTTAATCCAATTAACAACATATTTAGAACATGACGGGCAATACCAGGGTACTAGACTTCATTTGATGGGGCTGTTGGATACATCAGATGATAAATGTTGGGGATCACTGGTGTATTGCACATTGCATGAAAGTCAGAGATACTTCAGGATCTTCTTCTACTGACTTATCATAAGGAAGTCCAATGCAGAGAATATCTGAGATTATTCTATATGTGGAAACATGGAAACCCCCTTAAGCACAATTTAAAGCTGTCTTGTCATTTGGAAAATGATCCTGCATTTTATCTCAGCCAGCCTTAGTTTATACATCTTAACATTTTGTAACATTTAATGGTAAAAGCCAAAAACCACAACTGCAACTGTAGACGCTATAAAGAAAGAACAGACAGAATTGACAGAAATGCCACTAGTCAAATGCCAAATTGTTGGTGTTGCTAATTAAGGTTTTGGTTTTTAAGAAATGTATCAAATGTCACCAGGCATTTGAGTTTGGCAGTTGGATAAATAGGACTAACAACTTAGAGTTATGTTTTTCTATTCCAAAATCCTTCATTACATGAGTCAAACCCAAAGTTAGTTTCTGGTGTACAATATGTCTGCCTGGAATGGACTGGACTGCTCTTCCTCATTCTTTATGTTGTATCTTCTAAAACCTACGACTGTGACCTTTTAGTCCAAATGCTTGTGCCTCTGACGGATGATGAGATGAGATGACAACAAATCATTTCAGATCAGAAGAGAAATCTGCACACTTGAATATATTTCAGCATTTATTGAAAGACAGTGTTTTGATCCAACATGGATTTTTAAAAAGTTATTTTCTGTACAAACAGCTGACAGACATTTAAGCAATATGACATTATAATATTATATAAAATATAAACATCTCCAATCTACTGTCACACAGTCATACAGACATTTAAAAAAAAATCAACAAGCAATTTTTGACAAAGATTTAAAAACCTTCTAAGTACATAGACAATAATCAGAATCTAAGTTGTTAGTCATATAATCTGAATATCTATCATATCCATCCTGTCTATTGTATTGAAAGGGGTGTGTTCAATAATGTCACTGTCCTGTCTTATTGAGGTGTCAGACACATTCATCTCCGGTGATCCTGTGGTTTTTTTCGTCTTGTAAATCAAAATCAAAAGTCCCAGTTCTCCACCCTGTGGTCACATGACAGCACTGCATACAGCCTGTATACCCATTAATTATCATTCATCTGTGGCCAGAACCCCCGTTTCATGTCAAACACTTCCTTTGAAACCATATAATATTGTCTTCTAGGTAAAAAAAACAACAACATTGTCTCTACAGGAGTACGGACTAATAGATGAGTTGATTTTAGATTTGTTTTCACATTCTTGCAGCACACAGTTGAGATGAGTTGAAGTCACCCGTTTGATTTGAGGCAAAAAAGTTCTGTTCATTTTAGCTCCATCTGCCATTTATGCCATTGTCAGAGAGAAGATGGTCCAGAGTCCAGATCTTTGATGAGGCCATTGTTGTTAGTTGCCATTTGGTCTTAATCTTCGTTCCTGGATGTTTTTACCGAAGTTCATTGCCAGGGTAGCAACAGCATAAGTGGACAAGACCATGATGGTGCTCCCCACAAACTGCGATGAGGCTCCCCGCTTCGCCACAAACCTCCAGCCTCGCCTCTGTGAGTGAACATCTGCTGCTTCCACTGTCTGAGTGATGGGCTCCATACCTGCGGCTCAGACGGACGGCTCCTTTAACTCCTGGAAGGGTTGATGAATTCAAATGTCAGTGCTCCTTTCTGTCAGTCAGGAGGGATGGTGTCCTTCTTGCTGAAGCTCAGGGCACCTGGCTACATTCTCCACACATGCTTCTTTATCTACCCGGCCTTGTTTGCGTACGTCAAATCCTCAGACTCAGCTGGGTGCCAGAGTACGTCAACAACACCTGTTGGAGTCTGACATAATGAACAAGGTCTCCTGCCTGCAGTGCAACCTGTACAGACTGTGCTCAATAATAGAAGGAACTGAAGTCAGTCTGCTCTTCCTTGCCTTTCAGGACCAAGGTCAGCACCAAGCAGAGAATAAAAACCTGAATAAAGATTATCCATTAAAAACGATCACATCCCACTGCTGTCTGCCAAATATTAAAATTACTAAAGTTAAGTGTTTTAACTCTCAACTCTAACTAACTGAGTCATCTCTAGGACTCTGGTGAAGTATGTTAGCCCCTCCAACAAATACCCAGAGTGCATGGCAGTTTTAAGAACCAGACCAGTTTGTTTATGAAGTGAATCATATTGTGTGTGTGTGTGTCAGAGAGC
>NC_060151.1:7585351-7622304 GCF_021292245.1 Micropterus dolomieu
GTGTACAATATGTCTGCCTGGAATGGACTGGACTGCTCTTCCTCATTCTTTATGTTGTATCTTCTAAAACCTACGACTGTGACCTTTTAGTCCAAATGCTTGTGCCTCTGACGGATGATGAGATGAGATGACAACAAATCATTTCAGATCAGAAGAGAAATCTGCACACTTGAATATATTTCAGCATTTATTGAAAGACAGTGTTTTGATCCAACATGGATTTTTAAAAAGTTATTTTCTGTACAAACAGCTGACAGACATTTAAGCAATATGACATTATAATATTATATAAAATATAAACATCTCCAATCTACTGTCACACAGTCATACAGACATTTAAAAAAAAATCAACAAGCAATTTTTGACAAAGATTTAAAAACCTTCTAAGTACATAGACAATAATCAGAATCTAAGTTGTTAGTCATATAATCTGAATATCTATCATATCCATCCTGTCTATTGTATTGAAAGGGGTGTGTTCAATAATGTCACTGTCCTGTCTTATTGAGGTGTCAGACACATTCATCTCCGGTGATCCTGTGGTTTTTTTCGTCTTGTAAATCAAAATCAAAAGTCCCAGTTCTCCACCCTGTGGTCACATGACAGCACTGCATACAGCCTGTATACCCATTAATTATCATTCATCTGTGGCCAGAACCCCCGTTTCATGTCAAACACTTCCTTTGAAACCATATAATATTGTCTTCTAGGTAAAAAAAACAACAACATTGTCTCTACAGGAGTACGGACTAATAGATGAGTTGATTTTAGATTTGTTTTCACATTCTTGCAGCACACAGTTGAGATGAGTTGAAGTCACCCGTTTGATTTGAGGCAAAAAAGTTCTGTTCATTTTAGCTCCATCTGCCATTTATGCCATTGTCAGAGAGAAGATGGTCCAGAGTCCAGATCTTTGATGAGGCCATTGTTGTTAGTTGCCATTTGGTCTTAATCTTCGTTCCTGGATGTTTTTACCGAAGTTCATTGCCAGGGTAGCAACAGCATAAGTGGACAAGACCATGATGGTGCTCCCCACAAACTGCGATGAGGCTCCCCGCTTCGCCACAAACCTCCAGCCTCGCCTCTGTGAGTGAACATCTGCTGCTTCCACTGTCTGAGTGATGGGCTCCATACCTGCGGCTCAGACGGACGGCTCCTTTAACTCCTGGAAGGGTTGATGAATTCAAATGTCAGTGCTCCTTTCTGTCAGTCAGGAGGGATGGTGTCCTTCTTGCTGAAGCTCAGGGCACCTGGCTACATTCTCCACACATGCTTCTTTATCTACCCGGCCTTGTTTGCGTACGTCAAATCCTCAGACTCAGCTGGGTGCCAGAGTACGTCAACAACACCTGTTGGAGTCTGACATAATGAACAAGGTCTCCTGCCTGCAGTGCAACCTGTACAGACTGTGCTCAATAATAGAAGGAACTGAAGTCAGTCTGCTCTTCCTTGCCTTTCAGGACCAAGGTCAGCACCAAGCAGAGAATAAAAACCTGAATAAAGATTATCCATTAAAAACGATCACATCCCACTGCTGTCTGCCAAATATTAAAATTACTAAAGTTAAGTGTTTTAACTCTCAACTCTAACTAACTGAGTCATCTCTAGGACTCTGGTGAAGTATGTTAGCCCCTCCAACAAATACCCAGAGTGCATGGCAGTTTTAAGAACCAGACCAGTTTGTTTATGAAGTGAATCATATTGTGTGTGTGTGTGTCAGAGAGCTTACTGAACAGAATTATATCAGTGGATACCCCCCCAAAAAGTCTGATGACTTTGTATTATTTTTTTCTAAACTTGCTTTACCGATGGGTTGAGATGTCCATTAATGGTCAATTTAGTATTCCTGCTTCCCACTTACCCAAAACACAATATGATGGTACCTTTAATGGTGCCTGATAAAGAGCCAATGTTGAGCTCCAAATATTCTTAATTTAATAAAGTACAACAATGTCAAGGAAGCATTGCACAGTATTGTGTTTCCTTGGAAAGCACAGTTTGGACAAGAAAGATGTATGTGTGATTGAGAGACAGTTATCTGATTATAAATTGTAGTCATTCCAATAACACTAATATTATTCCATTGTACATTTGTTTAAATTAGTATATCACAGTATTGTTTGGACATTTTAGGTGTTTTTAATGAAAATACAGTCACTGATGAGGTAAATCCAGGGTGATGCTGCTAAATTATTAAATACAATAAGTAATACTAATGTAAATAACGTTGCTCTTGTCCACTAAAAGAGATGTGTAATTAAAGAAATGCCTTTTATTTTATTGAGATGAAATTATGCAATTTTTTTTACTTTTATGGTAAATAAACATCTCAACTGTTGCACATTTACCATTAGTGAACACATCAGGCATTTGGTAGAGGCTCACAATTTAAAAACTGGGGTCAGATGAAATTTCTTTTTTCTTTTTTTTACTTGTTAGTGCCCAAGTGAAAGAAAAGAAAAGAAAGAAAAGAAAAGAAAATTAATAATACTTGATGAGACAATTAAAGACTTGATCATGAGATCTTGACCATATTCATCTACAATTAACTGGGATTACCTCACCAGTGTATACACTGAACAAAATTATAAACGCAACACTTTTGTTTTTGCCCTCATGATGAGCCAAACTCAAAGATCTAAGACTTTCTCTATGTACACAAAAGGCCTATTTCTCTCAAATATTGTTCACAAATCTGTCAAAACCGTTGCCGAGATAATCCATCCACCTCACAGGTGTGGCATATCAAAACCCTGATCAGACAGCATGGGTATTGCACAGGTGTGCCTTAGGCTGGCCACAATAAAAGGCCACTCGAAAATGTGCAATTCTATCACACAGCAACATGCCACAGATGTAGCAAGTTTTTGAGGGAGCGTGCAATTGGCATGCTGACTGCAGGAATGTCCACCAGAGCTGTTGCCCGTGAATTAAATGTTCATTTCTCTACTATAAACCGTCTCCAAAGGCGTTTCAGAGAATTTGGCAGTAAATCCAACTGGCCTCACAACCGCAGACCACGTGTAACCACACCAGCTCAGGACCTCCACATCCAGCATCTTCACTACCAAGATCCTCTGAGACCAGCCACCTGGACAGCTTCTGCAACAAGTGGTTTGGATAACCAATGAATTTCTGCACAAACTGACAGGAACCGTCTCAGGGAAGCTCATCTGCATGTTCGTCGTCCTCATCGGGGTCTCGACCTGACTGCAACTTCGCACAACCATTGAAGAGGAGTGGACCAACATTCCACAGGCTACATTCGAAATCCTGAACAACTCTATGCGAAGGAGATGTGTTGCACTGCGTGAGGCAAATGGTGGTCACACCAGATACTGACTGTTTCCGGTCCGGGTGGATGGATTATCTCGGCAAAGGAGAAGTGCTCACTAACACAGATTTTGACAGATTTGTGAACAATATTTGAGAGAAATAGGCCTTTTGTGAACATAGAGAAAGTGTTGAGTTCAGCTCCTGATGAACGGGGGCAAAAAGTGTTGCGTTTATAAGTTTGTTCAGTGTATGTGGAAAATATGTGGGTTTCTGGGAGAAAACAGACTTCACACCAGCTGCTTCTGTACATTGTTGTCTTCCTCATCATCTGTGTCATATCCAGATTATTGCTTTCTGGGATACAGCCTGTTTTTTATTGTATTTCATATCCTCGGCTCATATAAGAAGGAAATCACTAGCTACAAAAATGAAACACTTTATATAGAGAAAGAATCTCTGAGTCAGACTGAATTTTGCCATTAAGAAGGAGATAAAGAGACACACACAGGAGACAAATCCTAATGTTTGAGTTGTGTAGGCGCACCTTTGGGAAGATATATCCAGTGACAGGTGCCCAGACAGATTCATGTTTGTATTACAAGCACAGGCTCTGCGGCCGTGGATGGATGGCAGAAGAATGTCCCGACAACCAGCATCTGTTTGTGCCATAACTCTTCTCCTGAAATGACTCCATAGAGGGAGCAGATCAATAGGCAAACCTTGCTTTCCTTTTCTCTTTCTCTGCAGCACTCCTGTTCTCAGGTCTGTTTGCAGCATTGAATCGCCCCAGTTTTTAAATGATTAATATTCTAAACATTCACAGTGTTTATTCAAATCAAATAAGACTGAGTTGTTCCGTTGTTCTGTTTGGTGTGGTTGGTTGTTTCAAAAGACTCAAATTGAACACACCACATGAGCATTTTTGTTCATACGTAAGAGGCCAGTGAAGGTTGCATCAGTCTGAGCTCAAAGCAGCAGTTGTCTGCTACTTTTTGGATGTTGTTGTGTTTGTTTACTCTTGCAGGACTCTATGCATCATTGTAATAGGCTTAGCTGTGTGTGTGTGTGTGTGTGTGTGTGTGTGTGTGTGTGTGTGTGTGTGTGTGCGTGTATGTGTACACACACGTACGCACACACACATGAAATAAATGGCTTGGCTTTAATCAATTCATCAGCTTGCTCTCTAAAAGCACTCCGATAGCATCTGCCTTTGTTCTACTCTGTCTCTTTGTTGACTGTTCTGTCTCCCTGTTGCTTTAGCTAAGTAATAATGAATAATACAACAAAGTTCCTGTCACTTCTACTGTCTCCTTTCTTCTCTGCCTGGTTCGTCCTTCTGTTGCAGATCAACTGATACTGTACAAAGGAAACAGCTCAAACTCTCCCATGGTTGGTGTTGTTGCCATTACCATAAACCAAGAAAGACCCACTTTAAAAACACTTGCATATCATACTGCAAAGGGAGGCTGTGCAGCCTATTCATGAAATCTCTCAACAGAAAGATCCTCAAAAAATTGTTTTCCATCACATTAAGGTTATTCAGAATAACAGTACTGACACAGCTATTTTTAAAGTTTTAAATTATATTTTCATAAGCTTAGATACTGACAAGACTTCTCCCCTTGTTCTTCTGGATGCACTTTGATGCACTGGATGACAAAATATTTTTGGATTGACTAAAATTTGGTGGGACGAATCATATTTACAAAAGATAAACTTTTTTTGTCTCCATTGGCGCTCTAAAAAACACACGGGGTTCCACAAGGTTCAAGTCTTGGTCCTGTTTTATTTAATCTTTGCATGTGTTCACTAGGCGACAATACGCAATGCTGACAAACATTAAGGAATTGTTTCCGGTAATCCACCACATACGTAGGCAAACAAGAAGTGCTCAGACTGTCAATTAAAAGCTTAAATCAAGTCAGGAATCTTGGCATGGACACACACTCTGACCTAAGCTTTGGCAACCGCATTCATGACAACCTTTTTTCATCTTAAAAGTATAACTTGAATAAGAGACCTTGTGTCTTGTGGGAGCTGATCTGGAAAAACTAAGACATGTCTTCATAAACAGAAAGATTACTGTAATGGTGTGTTTCCTGGTTCACCCCCCAATAATCTGCCAGGATCCCAGACAAAGACAAAGAGAGTAAAGTACATCTTACCAATTCTCCACATCTCACACTGGCTTTCAGTTTGTCACAGAATATACTTAAACATCTTACAAATCACTAAAAATATCTCACTTTGTGCTGCCTTGTGTTTATTGCTTTTATTCATTTAGGCTGTAGGGATGGCAGTGTTGCTCTGTGAGTCAGTCGGCCCACCACTTTAATCCAGACTGGCACAACTATTCTATTCTAATAGATTTCTATGAAACTTTGTGCAGTTATTCATGTTCCCCAGAGGAGAAATCCTCTGACTTTTCCTCTGGCACTAGTCTTGTTACTTATGTTTGTGTATGAATTGCTGTAGGCCTATAAATAAACTTGCCTTGCCTTCATTAATAGACTATTCCCATTGCACTTTTTCTAACATGTTATAATAACATTATTGTTATTTGCACATTACATGTCTGGATGTACTGACCTTGTGTGCATGGGTTTGTGACTGTGACATGTGCGTGATTTCTGTTGGATTAGTTCATTCGTGTTATTTGGCCACAGTGAATGGAGCAATCCTCTTATGGTGTCCGCTCGTCAGGAGCAGCAGTGTGTGATGCAGTGAGTTTAGAGATGTCCTGCTGGGCTCGGCTGGGCCTTTGGGCTGCCAGCAGAGGAGGAGAGGCGCCTCCTGATTCAGAATGAGACACGGTAGCCGCCAGGATTACCCACAATGCCCACTGCCACTGTCTAGCCATGTAATTGGTAATTAAAGATTAGGGCACAAAGACAGGAAGGAGGCATGGAAAGAATGATACAGAGGAATAAGATGGATACATTTTGATTTCCCTCTGTTCTGTAAACTGTATTAGAGAAGGAATGGCAGACAAGATTAAAATCCATCTTCTCTTCTCTAGACAGGAATAACAAGACAAATACAAAGCACCCCGATTTAAGACTATTTGCCACAACATCAGACACGTTGACTTTAATTAGGCACTTGTAGTGTTTGTGTGTGTGTTTACTTCTGACCTTATCGTGACCCTGTGATCGTTTTACAGATTAAGTGGCACCTCCAGTTCTCACTCTAATTTATCTGATGCAGGGATTGACGGGTACTTTTGAATGACTGTGAAAATAGACCAGAACATTGCTCCAACACCCTCTTAGCATCACTACTTAGATGATGATGTCTTTCCAAGGAATCAATCAAGCACAAATTAAATCAACCAGGAGGAAAAATATCCCTGAATAGATAGATAGTAATTCCAGTTTATAGCCCTTTACAATTCAATGGAAAAGATAGGTGAGGTGGATGATTGTCATATTTGTCTGTACATTTTGCTCAGTTGTATTTGGTATGAATTTCCATTTTCCTGAACTACTGGTTGTTGTTGTTGTTGTTGTTATTGTGCTTTTGTATTTTGTCTTTCGTTTCTTGCAAGCCTGGCTGCATAACATTTTTCCACCAGTGGGACATTAAAGATAAACTATTTGAGGATACAATTATTACAGATTTTAATTCATCTTTCCTTTGCAGGCACACAAAGCAACATACACTGTCTCTGTTGCACTGCCATCTCTCTCCACAAGGAGTCACAGTGGTGGTGTATTGTAGATGAATGGGCCCCCAACAACAAACAACAGCAGCTGAATACAGAGTGTGCAGGTGAAACGAAAAGCCAAAAGAAGACACCATAATAGTGCCATAATAGTGACACACGAACACACACACACGTTCTTTGTTTTAAGTTTTTACAGTCCCAATCCCTTGCAAAACAGCAGGCACCCTGTTTGCTCCTGCTCTATCTGTTCCTAATGGTGATCCTCTAGAGGTCTCTCTCAACAAAGGCACCATGTGTGTCTGTGGACTGTGTGTTTACATGTGCGCACAGTGCACACACATATGGGTGCTCATGAGGCTGCAGAGTGTTTAGGAAAACAGGACTTGGTGTTGGTGATGCAGTTAAAAAGATAGATTGTCAATGTCTGTGACTATTGAGTCTCAATGAACTGACAAAGGCTTGAAAAGGCAAATCAAGTGGTGTTGATCCTGCTTCACGACTCATAGTGTTTGAAGATCATACCTGGTTTTAATATTGCACATTAACCGTGAATTGTTGTTAGACAATGTTAGACATATTTATTGTTGGTAATGGTGCTCTTTATTATTTCAAAGGCACAGGCCTTGGGGATAAGATAATATTTTGGGATTGTAAGGAGGTGCACAATTATAGAAGTACTAAGTTTGGATCCCCTCCAGACAGGTTTGCAGATCTACATAAATATTCTGCTTTGAAAACACATACAAACGTTCAGTTTACTGGCTAAATCTTAAAATGTTTAAAATTGTATTCAAATCTACGCACATGTAAATGTTTTTCTTTTTAAAACTGCTGAAAAAGATATCTCCTACTTCACTGATAAATCAATTCTCAGTGCTTGTGCATTGGAGGTTTCCACATTATAAATATGTAAGTTGCATACTGGACCACCATTATTTTCTAAAATTGTGATGTCACAAAATCCTGCTTGTACGTCCACGTCTTAAAATGAGATTTAAGGTGAGCGAAGAGAAACTTTCCTGATGTCAAAATCTGCACACACATCATTCTGCACAGGGAAGCTCCAACATCCAAGTAAAGGGACTGAAAGCAAAACACATTTGCATGAGCTGAGGTGGACTTTAAGGGTTATATTTAGGGTTATTATGTTCATGAATGCTTACACATTTTTAAAACCATGTCTCTCTTTTTTTTAAACTCTACACACAATTTCCAAAACTGCTCACAGAAAATGCAAAATGCCTCATATGTCCTTCAAAATGAAACACTGCATTCAAAATACATAAATGCATCCCAAAATGAAACACTTGCACCAAATGGCAGACACTTTTTCATGATAATAAAATGTTTCACATATCATGCACACACTGTTGTTCTTTGTTTTAGGCCTATGTGTACATTTCAATACAGCGTTCTAGAATGAAAGTAATCTGCTGAGAGGGGCTGAAAAGTGCACTGTAAATGTTGAAACAGAAAATATTTATTTGGCAAAACATTACAGTTGTAACAGTAGCACAGTGTATACAGCAGGATTCAAGAAAATAAAACTATAAACCAAAAAAATAATTTTTAGTGTGTGTGTGTGTGTGTGTGTGTGTGTGTGTGTGTGTGTGTGTGTGTGTGTGTGTAGGGTGTGTGTGAGTGAGTGCAATATAGTTATTGTACAAAATATTGTAGTACAGCATGACAACCAACCTCATTTATACAATGCAGTGCAGAAAATGGATGGCTCAGAGCTACAAATGTTTCTGCAATACAATGCAGGAATACGTATTTTTCAGCACAATACTGTAATGCTGAAATTGTCATTAGATAGTTGCAACCTGTTCTAATTGAAGGTCTGAATTATGGACGCCACTGTAAAGCGACTCAAGTTGGGCTGGACTCTCAGTCCAACGTCTCTCACAGGTTCAATAAGTGTAGCCCTGATCTCATCATAGATGGCTCTGCTTCCTTCTCTTCTTTGCCCTTGTCCCCTTCCAACTCCTCCTCTTCCTCTTCTTCCAACTCCTCCTCCTCCTTGTCCTCCTCTTCCAACTCTTCCTCCTTGAACTTGTCCTCATTGTCGTCCCCTGCCTCTCCCTCCTACTCCCCTTTCTCTCTCTCTATTGATGGCAACCAATGTTCAAAACAGGTAATCTGACCTTATGTATAGGACTACTGTATACTAAAGCAGTGATTGGTTAGTGATCAGTTAAGCAGTTAGTGTTTGCATGTGTGAGGAGCGGGTGTGTGTGGCTTGTTGAAGAAGTGTAGCATTTTGATTGGTTGTGTTTAGAGAAGGAAAGCAAGTCACTTCCTGTTAGATTTTTGTGTCTTAGGTAGAGAATAGTGTTTAGTGTTCTGAATAGAAAACTGAGTGAAAGGCTGAGAATTAGCCATGGGCTTGGAGGTTTGTGTGTAGCTTTGCTCTTTGAGTCAGAGGTTTCAAAAATCCTGTGACTGTACGGCAACTCAAGTTGGACTGGACTCTCAGTCCTGCTTCTCTCCTGGTTGATCTCATGATCAACCTCAGAGCTCTCCTTCCTTCTCTGCTTTGCCCTTGTTCTCTTCCTCGTCTTCCTCCTTCTCCTCCTCTGCTTTCAACTCTCTGTAACTCTCCTGTAAATAGGTAATCTGATCATTGACATATTGATAGGCCTATACTCAAGGGCGTCACTTTGTGTTGAAAAGTGGTAGGGACATAGGGGCTCAGATTAGGGGTGTGAAGATACACAATATTAGGTTCAAGATTCTTAAACAATGTTTTAAAGATATCCTCAATGCAGAGATATATGAGTGGGGGTCTGGGGGGGACAACCCCCAGGAAATTTTGTTCTTTAAACACTTAATTTCCTGCATTCTGGGGAACTTGTCTGCACCAATTTATAAATGTAAAAGAAAACACAAAATTCAGGTGGCAGGTGACATTTCAAAATATATAAATATAACAGAATCAAGTCAGTGCAGCTATCAGGCATTCTGTGTTGCTTTCAGATCTGTTTCTCCTGTAGATCAGCTTTTCTCATGTAACATCATCCCTGCTGAGGCAACACAGCCTGATTTAGTTTTCCCTCCTCTTTTGTCATTTTCAAAGAGAGAGAACGGAAAACTTGGCCAAAAAGAAACTGTGTCAAGAAGTTGTTAAATTTCACATTTTTGGGTCGTTTTTAGTAGCTTGGTTTTTTTTTAGCTTAAGTTACTTTTTTGGACAAAGCACATTTGTTTCTTCTATATTTTAATTGCATTGCATGTTTTCTTAAAGTACGAATAAACCATTCTAAAGGCATTTTCATTTTTTATTTAACTGCAAGCTATATTTCAGGACGTTTTTTAACAATGCTATAAAAAAGTGATGGGGACAAAATCAGCCATTTCAAAAAGGGGTGGGGACATGTCCCCAGCGTCCCCAGTGTAAATGACACCTATGCCTATACTAAAGCAGTGATTAGTTAGTGATCAGTTAAGCAATTAGAGTTTGCACATGTGAGGAGTGGGTGTGTGACCTGGTGAGTATACATTTTGATTAGTTGTGTTTAGAAAAGAAAAACAAGTCACTTCCTGTTAGATTTTTAAATAGTTGCTTCTAAATGATTTGATGGAGGAGGAAAGTCTTTACTCTACCTAATTATGAAAATTGTAAACCTTTCAATTACTCAGAGATTGTTCCAAAATTTGTGGAAATTAATGTCAGTTTTTCCTGTATTTAAAGGAGGTGATCGCCTATTCACCTACAACCACAGACCCATTAGATGGCGGTGTTGGATGGGAGGGAGCGCTGCCTGTTTGTGCCTCTTGTGCTATGTATATGAGGTTGTCTGGTTCATTATTGTTTAGATAGGCTAAATCTCTATTACTGTCCCAGCATTATTGTTTTTTGCACAGGTCTACCAATAATGTACGTGTCGTGGTGATTGTACCTTGTTTTTTATATGGTCTGACAGTTCGGCTTGTATGTGTTTGTGTGTGCTGGTGTTGATTTTGACCAACTGTTCTTGTTTCTATACTGCTTTTTGTGTTTTAGTATAATCAGCTTTTATTGTACTGGCTGTATTATTTATAGCTTCATCTTTTTTATCTATTTAGGTGTGACATATTACCACCTGTCAAGGGACAGCAGATGTAAAATTTTTGGCTAATTCTGGCACATTATACATCTATTTATGTATTATTAGTGTGCATTGTCCCTGCTCAATAAACCTGAAATAAACCTGAACTTGAAGTACACCTTCACCGACAGTTACTGTAACAGAGATACTACAACACTGCCAAGTAGGGCTTCAAAAATTACCACTGGTTATGAAAAATCAAATCCTCTGACACTCAGCAAAAAGCAAGAGACATTATGGGGTGCAGTCAGCTTGTTTGGTAGAGTCCTTATCGCAGTAGCCCCAGTTCGAATCCAGTCTGTGGCCCTTTGGAGCATGTCGTCCCCTCTCTCTCCCTTATTTCCTGTCTCTATACACCATCCTATCTGAAATAAAGGCAAAAACGCCCAAAACAATATCTTTATAAAAAACAAAAAGTAAGAGACGTTATAAGCTTTGAAATAAGTTGTGTATTCTAATGTCACTCCATGTAGATAAGAAGTAAGAAAGGTTTGAGCTTGCTACATAATTCTACTTCTACACATATGTAATACATACAGTAGTTAGCTTCATGTTTTGTGCTGACACTGTGCACAGAGGATTGGCAGCTGTACAGTTGTTGTTCAGCGATGCTGCTGGATGAGAGAGGAGGCCGTGACCCACAAAGCACCACTGTCCCCATCTGCTCACATTCTGTGTGTGTGTGCGGTATACCAACACCGAGTGTGTTATTTTCTGCTCAGGGTCAGGGGACCGGAAAAACATAACCCACAATATATAATCCAAAAATCTAAGTCATCAGAGATTGATGAGTGAAAAGCTTGCATCTCAGCCATGTCACTTGTTCTCAACTTGACAATGATGAACTTGTAAACACAACACTAGCATATTAAAATCTTTAAGAGTAACTTAAAACCCCCTGACATCTGGTTTCTGTTGACCTTGCTTCAGTAATACAGTATCTACTCCAGGATCTCTTGACATCACTGTTGGACAACAGAGCACACGTCTGACCTTTCCCAGAGGTGAAACATACTTGAAACTGTTACCCAGAGAGGGCAGGAATAGATTTCTTTTCAGCCTGGATTTAAGTTATTCTTTAAGTTGATACATTGAACTGCTGCCTACTCACACAACCAGCAGACACAGAGCAACATTAGCTTTCATTTGAATCGTGTTTCTACCTGGCAATTGTCCAATATTCACTCTCTTTTAGCCCTATTTTTGTGGGAAATGTCTGTCTCTGTAGCTGCTAAATGCTCCACTATGTTCAACAACTAGTCACTAACTGTGTCTGTCTGCTGACAACAGACTTTATTCTCTGAAAACGAGAATGCTTGTGAAAGCTGTGAGACTGAACCAAAACAGTAAAGTTAACCAAATGAATGAGCTAAAG
The DNA here is from genome assembly GCF_021292245.1 of Micropterus dolomieu. Lineage (NCBI taxonomy): Eukaryota > Metazoa > Chordata > Actinopteri > Centrarchiformes > Centrarchidae > Micropterus > Micropterus dolomieu. The sequence continues at coordinate 7,597,758 of NC_060151.1, forward strand.
GACACTATAAAGCCCCGTAGAGAGGAACCGGAGAGTCAGGTGATCATTCCCTGTAAGATTTGTTGCCAGGAGTAACCCCTTTCACGTACAAGTAGTCATCACTTGTAGTTTTGCAGTGATAAAAAAAGACTGGCATCAAATCTTGTTCCAAAAAAACTGTGCAGCTGTCTCCAAACTCAAAGCGGTTACAAAATCATTATGTAAGAGGATAAAAAAGCAGCATCACTTTTGCCGCTCAGCACCGGCAGTTCATTCTATAGTGACCATGATGATGACATTATGATCATCATATTCAACAAAGTGTGTCTCCCCAGCCAGACTGTCACCTGGCTTTTTACAGTAAGCACAGTTTAGCCAGTGCCGGAACAGAAATCAATAGTCTCTCCTGCCTGCCATGTGTCCGCCAGCTCCACTGCGGCATGAGACTCATGACTCTGACAGCTGAGAGGTGCGGAAAAGGCTTTGTGTGCATGAAAGGGAGTTGACAGTACTGCAAGAGTTTTGTCTGTTTGTTAGGGTTTACACAGCATACAGGCCACAGAACAAAGCAAAGCCATCAGCACTTAGACGATTTGGCTGTCTGACTGCTAGCCAGACAGCCCTGACAGCTCCATTTAATCTAACAAATAACAGCCTGCTTACTGGTGCTTTTTAAAAACTAGATTTGTACGTCTCTGAACACATTCTGCCACGGCAGGGGTATAGACATTGTCATGCACTGCATTTTCAATCTTTTACCAACAAAGAATATAAATAGATGTCAACATAAGAATGGCAAATGGGATTTCATGATGTGTGTCTGCTTGTTTCTTGATTCTGCTGCTCTGCTGCTGTTGCCATAAGTTTACTTATTCCTAAAATACATTTTATTTTATTTATGTGATTTTATGTCTACTATACTGCTTACAGTCTTTGTGTGTTTATTGACTTTCTATCTCTTAACAAGACTAAGAGTCTACAGCCTTGCTAGCAGCTTTGGGAGACTGTATTTAGGGACAGCAGTGCCTTGAGACAAATGCTAATGTTAGCACGCTAACATGCTCACAATGACAATCTAACATGCTGATGTTTAGCGTGAATGATGCTAACCATGTTCACATCTTAGTTTAGCAATTAAGCATGCTAAAATTAGCTAATTGTGACTAAACACACAGTACAGCTGAGGCTGATGGGGATATCAGTATTGGAAAAATTCTAAATTTGATCAGTTGGTGCTGCTAGAGGAAACGGTTAAGGGAATGCCAAAGTAATTACAATTCATCCTGAAGGGGACCATGCATGGATGTAGCTGCAGTACAAGAGGTTGCATTTTCAGGATGCACTCCTAAGACTGCAACCACGTTTCTAGGACTCTAGTTTTCCATGACACTGCCACCTACAAAAGCTAGCCAAAGTGTGAGTACCTAGCTAGCTAACTATGTTAGTCTTAAAGGCATTGACAGCCCCTCCTTTTGACATTTGAGATATTTTATGGCACTAGTGAAGTCAGGATCACCAATGTCAGTCCAGTCAGATTACTCCTCTGGGGTCAATAAAAGTCTGTACTAATGCTGCTAGAATAGCTAAAATTGGTGTACCTGTTGAGTAAAAGATTGAGAGAGCCATTTGTTTCCATAGAAGAAAAACAAATGTTAGTCAGTCATTTGAACACGCACCAGCAGCATCCCTGCTGCCTTCCTGCCCATTTCCTTTCGGATTGGTCAGCGTGGGCTGAGTTTGGACACCCTGCTGCAGATCTCTCGCTGTGTCTGGCACTGATGAGGTCATGGCTGTGTGGGCAGTTCGACCCATATGTTGCATAGAAACTGTGTGAAAGTCCTAATCCCCAGCAAGGCATTATGCAATGACTCTGCCAATGGGGCACCCGCCTGTCAATCACGGAAGTAATGTCATGGGTAGAAACATCATGTTGCCCAATGAGACCCAGTGAAGGCCAAAGCTGAGTCTTTGCTTTGTTCGTTTTTCTCTGGACACAGGTTTTGTTTTGTGTTGGAAAAACTTGTCTTTGAGGCTCGCTCTGGGTCTGGTTTTTATGTCTTAAGTTGAGTCATAATATAGTGAACATGAAAGAATAAAACTAGCTTTAACACACATCAAGGCTAACTGTGGCTGGATTAACCTGTTAGGGGTCCCTGGTTGTTAATTTGATATAACAAAACGTTCTCAGGAATATGCAGCATGAGAGAACATAATAATGGTCGTGACAGGGCAAGACAAGACCACAGAAACGGCCTAAAAACAACAGGTCGACAATTTGCGTAATATTGGCTTTCCTGCTGAGAGTCAGATGAGCAGTTTATAGGCCTACCACTCTGTAAGGCCAGAAGCTGGTAGCTTAGCTTAGCATGAAGAGCGGAAATACCACCTACATCTCCAAAGCTTACTTATTAACACATTTTATCTTTTTAAATTAAAACCAGAGGTGTTGAAACGACAGGTGGTTTACAACAGGTTAGCATAGTTTTTGTTTCCCTGCCCATATGTGTTTCCCCTCTTCTTAACCTTATGCTGCCAAATGTAAACAAAAAACATGGCTGACCATGACAAACTGATGTTTCTTATATACACACACAACTGAACTCTCAGTCGTGCCCTTGGTGTTAATGTCAATGACTGACATAACTGTAGGTTACAGTTTGGGGAAAGTTGGTCTATCGCCTATATGCAAAAATGTGTGCTAATTCACGCCTACTGTGAGTCCTGTGTCGCTGTCTGTGGTGCTGAATGAAGCTCCAATCGGCCTCTCTACACACAATAGGCTACACATCAGTGCTGTCTGAAAACCTTGGATGTCCAAAATGTAAGCCTGGACAATCTAACCCATGTTCAGGGCTTGGACATAATATAAAAGCAGCTGCAGTCTCTACATACAGTCCTGGTGTGTTTAAAAAGCACTAAACATACCGGCCTGAACTGAGATTCGCATGAACCCATGTAGTGCGGGTCGTACCGTTGGATGCTCCTTCATTCATCTGAGGACAGACACTCCGCTTGTGCGTGTAGGAGGAGGGGCGAGAGGGAATCCCAGGAAGGGGTTACAAATATCGCGTTGCTGCTGTCGCCCTGTCCAGTCACCAGTTTCATAGGAAATGAAGGTTGAGGAGCGACGAACGGATGCATGAAACGGACATGAGTTTCAACTTTCTGTGTTTTTGAAGGGGGACGATGTTTACGGGATAAGACAGGCTCCTCCGCGGCGAATCAGCGGCAATGTCAGCCCGCCCGAGGAGCCCAAGGATGAAGCGCGTCTCAGAGCAGCCTCACTCAACTCCGGTGCAATAGTGTGTAAAATAATCGCCTGGTTGTTTTCTCCTGCGCTGAGCTTTTGAACGCGTTGTCCTTTGTGACCAAATGTGGGAAGAAACTCACGTCTCTTCGGGGGGATGTTGTGAAAAAACAGAAGAACTTGGGTTCAGTATCGGCTCGGCTGATCCTACACATTGTGTTTTGCAGTGATTGTTCAGGCCTCCAGTCGCTTGACTGGACAGCATCGAAACGCAGAAAACCCTCTGGCAAAATGTCAAGGGTGCTCCGAGAAGGAGCGCAGACCGCATGACTGGCACCACTGAGGCACAGGACACAGGTCAGAAGTGGGGCTGAGAGAACCGCTGTCGTTGTTTTTTAATTCTTAACCAAACACAATGGGACTGCTTGACATTTGTGCATTTTCCTGGGCTTCTTCGACGTGACACCGGACTCCCTCTGTGTGTTTCTCTTTGGCTCCGAGTGCGCCTGGACGCTGCTGTGCAGTTCGGTGGATGCAGCAGTCCTGCTGGATCCGAACACAGATTAGTGAGGGGTCAACAGATAGTTTCAGTGAGGGGAAATCCCCGCCAGGAGCCCCGCCGGTCTTCATTACGCCATGGATGACTCGGGGATAATAAGGCGCCGGAGGCTGCAGGTGAGCTGTGTGGCCGTACAGCAGGCTGGACATCATCACCCTGTGATGTGTCTCTTCCTCTACTAAAAATCTTCCCCATTGTTTCTAGGCCACACATTTAGACACCAACCCATTACACCACGTATGCACTTGACAAGTTGCTGTAATTTTTGTATTGTTTGTATTTTATGGCTTCAGCATTACAGTAGGAGTCCTTACTGTTACAAGTGCAGCCTATCAGTGTAATGTACTTACAGGCCTCAGTATATCCTGACAACATTTCCAAAGAGACTTCTAAGATGATTTACCTAATAGTCTAGCCTCATTGTATGTGTTAGCTCTTATACTGACACTGAAAATGAATGGAGCTATATATAAGAGTACATCAATATTACACTTTACTTTGATACACTATCCAAACATGTATTGCAGTTAAACATTATTTTCACAATTGATTAGCCCACTGATTATTTTGTTGAATATTAAGTTAGTTCTGAAAAACACCAGAAAATAGTGACAAGTGAACATTAGGTAATGTCTTCAAAGTCTTTGTTCAACCAACTGTCAAAAGCCAGAGATATAGTGCACTATTGTAAGACGGCAAAAGTGGCAAATCTTCACATTGGAGAAGCTGGAGCCAGCAAGGGTTTGGCCTTTTTGCAAAACAAAAACTTGACTTACTGGTTATTTGATTATTGAAATAGCCACCCATTAATTTTCTGACTAACTGATTAATTAGGCCGGTTGTTTCAACTCTTTGCTGTGATGTTCACCTATCAGCACTAAAGCTAATTTTATTTAGTTTAGCTTATGCAGGCTATACAGTCTCTTTGGCCTAAGGTTGGTAATGAATTGTAACTCATGCATGCTGATGTCATGTGTTCAAATGATTGTGTTCATCCATTATGAAGCAGCCTGCTTAACCACTGGTCATACACCCCCCTCCACCTTGGTGTGATTCAGTCAAGTGAACTGAGCAGAGATGAGCAGCCTGCAGGCCGGGCGGAGAGCAGCCTCTTGTGGGTGTGCATTTATTTAATATGGTGGTTGTATTGCCAAAAAAAAAAGAAGTAGAATTGCCAGCGAGTGCTCTGAATTGCACCTCTGAGCGGCTCAGAGGCAAATAGACCCTGTTGCTGTAAAAAGAGAGAGGGAAAAGGGTGTAAGGGAATCAAGGGAGGATTAGTAGTGAGGTGTGCTGATGTTTTCATGTCTCATCATCCCCACCGCTCAGCTCACTGCTCTGCTGCTCTGATGTATGACAGGAGCTGTAAGGGAATTAATCATCGTAGAGTTAGACTCACAAAGTCGCTGGCATTTTATAGATATAGGCAGGCCAGCTGAATTATTTGCTGTATGTCATTGTGTGTGTGTATGTGTGTGAGAGAGAGTGTGTGTGTGTACGGTGTAGACTTTTCGTTTAAGGGATGTGTGCCTTTAGCTTGCTCGTGTGTGTGTGTATGTTTATATAATTGTGTGTTGATGTGTGATTGGCTCTGCGTGTCCTATTCAGCTGCCTTGTTACTCCCCTGGGTCTCATCATTCCAACCGTCACTCTCACTCTCTAAAACACCCCCCCCAACACATACACACACACACACAAAATCATTCTCTCAACACCATATGGTGACACACCCCGCTCTCCTGCAGTCAGGGTCAGGGGTCACACCCATGATGCATTGCTTCAACATGACCAACATGTAATGAACATCTATGTGCCTGCTGCTCTCTGTGACACTGCATTTGGCTGAGCTATTGAACTGTCAATTGTAGATGTCATGCTGTATTTGATGCTTTGTTGATGCTTGTGTGTTGTTCCTCAAATGTAAGTCGCTTTGGATAAAAGCGTCTGCCAAATGAGTAAACGTAATGTACCTATTAGCCTATGAAATACCATACAAAGAAAATACTTAGAAATAGTAACAAGTTATTATTTATTATTATTGCTACTAAACCATGTGTCAAATTTTACTAAAATTTGAATCCTCTACACTTTTTTTGTATGGAAATACTATAAAGATTATGCAGCTACTGTGCAAATGTTTCCTTTTTTATGGAACAATTTTGGACATATTTGTGGAAACAGTGTCTAAGCTTCAGGCCTCTGGATGTGCTTCCCTTGACTCGCTGTCAGCTTGTGTGGTGCGCTGTCGACTGGAGCATGTCATAGCCTTGTAGCCTATAGGCTAGCCAATGAATGTTGATACAAGTTGTCCCTTTTACAACAAGCCCACATAATGTCAGCAATCAACTGCTTGGGGTTTAAACTGTCTGTCCCTTTATAACATTCAGCATTTGGAAGGACCCATCATGCAATTAAATTTGTAGTCCACTTAGAAAGTAGGGACCTGCAAGCTAGGCTAACTAGCTTCCATTTTCTGAGTGGTTAGCTTAGCATGCTTGCATTAGCACTGATTTCCACAAGTAGTTGTTTTTTGTTTTATATGAACAGCTGATGAGTCATCGGCAACTTCTGCTCACTCAGTGTGGTGTTCAATCCGCATTATACAAAGGACCATGTCTATCTAGTGTTAGCTGTCTCTTTTTCATGGGCTGTGGTGACCTCAACACTATGCATGTTCACCACTAATTTGAATTAAACCACAGAATAACGTACGGACTGATACAGTTTTGACCAAAGATATACACAAGTCAAAGCAAACTAAAGTATTGATTTTTAGCAAAATGTACTTAATTTCAGTTCAACTTCAAGTTTAGCATACACAAGCTTTCTTCACCTGTCATTGTTACCACAGGCATGTCATTCACACATTATCAATAAAATAAACGGCTGCACAAAAATAAACAGTACCAGACCATCCAGTATGGCACACATGCCTCATCCCCACCCATCAGCCCCTCTGCTTTTTCCATCTGTCAAACCGAGTTTGTCAGTCACTGCTGTAGATGACGACTGGCCCCTTCACTGTCTCTTGACAGCAGGACACTCCTTAATTGATCCCTGTTGTTCTTCTCCGGGCCCACTCCCCACCATCTTTCTTGTGCAGTGTGTCCACAAAATGACTGGACTGGCTGGCTCATCCTGACAGAGCAGCAATGTGCTTTATAGGCAGTCATTCCTGCATGCAAGATGACTTGAAGGACGCAACAGCAAAGGACCTTTTTAGAGGTTTGTATGTGCCAGGAGACAGAATTCACTGGACTATGGTTTACTGCCTGCATCGAAATGTTTACCCTCTGGCTTTTTGAATGACCGACTGAATAGATGGATGGAGGGACGATGGTTTTGACTCACTGGTTAGCAAGCTGACTTCATTTTGCTGAAGAGCTAAAGAAAAGAATCTTAGAAAAATCACATTATCATAAATTTTAATCTAACATCCGTCCAGTGGTTCAAGACAACAAAAGATATATGTTTGCATTAAAATTATGCAAATAATTAATAAATAAATGTAGCAAAATAACATGAATTTCAACATCCTTTCATGTACATATCTGTACATTCTTGCCTAAGATTGAACTAACAAATGATGCATCGAGACAATGACTCAAAACACCCCCCTCCACCCACACATACGCACACACACACACACACACACACACACACACCCACCCATAGTGCGTATACATTGGATAAGTGCTACAGTTGAACCATATAACAAGGTTATTTGTTGTCAGAGTGAACATGCTTTGACAGAAATAGGCCATCTGTAGGTTAGATACTAAAAAGCACAACATTAATCTGTATCTGTGAGCACTTGAAGTCATCTTAAAGCAAAATGCTCATACATAATCCATTAACATAAAAGACACAATCACCCTCCAGTGAGAGCATTTGATTTGAATTTGATTTCTTAGACGTTTGCACAGTCTCCTTTTATTTTAACATAAGCACATACACTCTGTGTGATAGGGACTAAAGGGGTTAGGAATATCGTCTATAAGCTCAAATTTCAGCTCACTCCCCCAGAGGACGAAGCTAAACCTGGATAAAAAAAGAGCATCCGTTTCCTGTCAGAGAAGAGAGCAAATATAGTGTGGAAATGTGTTGCTTTCTAATCTGTGATCGATGGGCATGTCATGCTTGTGACAGAGCCTCCCATCTGTTGTCAGTCACCCTTCACCACCGCCAGACTTCATTAGCGGGACTCGGAGAGCATTTAGCTCTAAACCCGCAACACATCAGCCTCAGCCACCATGATTTTTTAAACAATCTCTTTTACATGCTGTGACGTGGGAAATGCGCCCATGCAATGAGCAACAAGCGTGGCATTCTAACACACTAATTATACCACAGGAGAATCAAGTCACAGAAAATGCAGGCTTCCTCCTGGATAATATTTCCTTAATGATATATTGTTTGCTTATTCTGTACTTTGTGGAAATGTTGAGACTGTGAGTCACAAAGGCAGGTTTGGAAGCAGACTGGTATGCTGGTCTCCTGGCACAATGACCACAGACAAAGTCTTGATTGGAATTTGGAAATTAGTTGTCCCTGTCTGACCTTTTTTTTTTTTACAAATTAAAGTCAAATACGCAGATGCTTTATAAGAATTATAAGATGTAAATTAGGGTGTCACAGGACCGCTTTAATGGAATTTTTACTGGGTTAATAAAGGACGTGTCACTTGAGGATTTAATAATAAGCTACCATAGCACAGGGCTATAATCTACAGTCCTGTAGATTGACGGCATAGTTTAGACTTTAGTTATAATTCTGCATTTGCAACTATTTTCTTGTTTACTGTGTGCAACCCTGAACCAGGGAAAGATATCATGTGAGAACTGAAGATGGATGCATGATATTCGTTGTGTCTGTTTATTATTTCAGGCACCTGTAGAGATGGCTGCACTTTGTTTAATGTGCCAACTGGTTCTTTTTATTGTCTAGACATGCCTGAACATTAATGAGCCCCTCTGAGGGACATCAGATAGACAGCAAGCAGATGTTCACAGGTCTGGATTCAGACACAAAAGAGGTATAGCAGTCTGCTGTGTTCAGCTAAAACGTTTAATGCATTTGGACTTTTGTACTAAAAGGACTATTTATGAAAAACTGTCCTGTTTTATATGAGTGTGACACTTGATGCAGTGAGGTTGAGGTTGTGACACAACAGCCAGCATGATGGCACTAGAGGAAAAGTCAGGAGATCACCAAAGTCAGTTGGATTCATCCTCTGGACACATCAAAAGTCTGTACAAAACATCACGGTAATCTATCTAGTAGTTGTTGAGCTGTCAGTCTGGACTGAAGTGGTGGACTGACCAACAGACCGACTTTGCCATTGCCAGGACTACGCTCCTCGTAAAATTACACATGGTGTGAATTTAATTGAGTGATTGTAATATTTTTTGATTCATGCTTTATTTATATACAAAATTTAATCCTGGCAGTGTAGAGGAGGTTTGAAACATCACGTAGCATTTCATAATGGTAAATTTTATTTACTGAAAATATTACCAATCCAATACACCAAATATGATAAAATCTAAATAATAATAAATTAAAAAAATTCTACTTTTTGTGGTCCGAAATATCTTCCGGGGGAGGTTATGTGAAGGATGAGGCTTTATGTGGTCAATAGTACACTGGATAGTGCACTACTGCTCTGTAATGTCACTGACTGCCGGGTCTAGTCAGGGCTTGTTTGTATAGTTAACCCTCCTCCTCACTTAGAAGCCTTTCTTGATCCCTCTTGCTCTTGTAAGCCATCTTCCCAGCTCTGACAGCTCAGGGTCAATTAGCCTGATCAATGAAGGACAAAGTGAGGAGGGATCAATAGGTTGAATATTCATTTGTCCTTGTAAAGAGGGATTTGTCTCTGTTAACACACAAACCCTTGGGACATGTATTCCAAAGGCTGTGTAGCCTGTGACTGGCTAATGTCCCTGAGGTGAAGAGAAGGTGAGATTGTATTTTTCTTATTGGTTGAGGGTTTTCCACGCCGTGTGGTATATTGTGGCACCTCACTACTCAGCTTTCTCCTCTGGGAGTACTTGTTACCTGTGACATGGATGTTAGCCGTATGAATGGTGACTGACATAAAGACGCTCTGCTGTGCTGGAGGTTTGTCCTTGTAACTCAGAGCTTACAGGCAGCCACAGTATAGTACATATTTTGTGCTTCACAGGAGATCAGGAGCAGCAGTTCCACACACATACATGCTCACTCTCGCACACACACAAAATCTTTATCTGAAGGTTAACCTAATAATTGCATTGACTGTAGTTAGAAGGCGGTCGATGCGATGCTAACAACATTACCCTGCATGTGACGAGAGAAGGTGTGAAGCGGCTAATGCATTAATTGCATTGGCTACCGCCCCCCCCCCCCCCCCCCCCCCCCCCCCCCCCCCCCAGGCTCAAGGCTAAGGCTGTGGGCTTGAAAACACAACACCCCCGCCCAACCATCTACTCCACCCTTGTTTACACCATCTCTCTCTATCTTAGTGTGCACGGTTTTGTTCAGAGCCAGGCTGTGCTGGCATGAGATCTGGCTCTGATCTCACTGTTTTCATTCTGCGCAGTGAGTGTCTCGCTGCTGCTTCAGCCCAATGTACTCTGTCCATCTGGACTCAAGAGATGGGAGGCTAGAAGGAGAGAGAGGGGAGGGTGGAGGGTCCCTGGCTCAGTGGCAGAAAGGAACAGACTCACTGGTTTGAAAACAAACACAGTTAACCAGGACAAGTTCAAGTCGCATGTATTACCTTGTTAGTGTGGATTTGCAGTCGGGTGACTCCTCAAGGGCCCACTGGATAGCCCCACCTTGCTTAGTTACTGCTACGTCTGTCAAACCCCTCGAAATTTGTAGTCAATTTAGAAACAGTGTGTCCTTCATTTCAAGCAGACGTGGACAAAAGCAGACATCTCATTTCAAGTCGGAGAGCGTAGATTTTGTCATTTGAACTGTGCTAACGTTATGTCCATGGGTTGGTTGAAAAGGGAATGTCCAGCTGACTGGGGTTAAAACAAGAACCCTGTTAAAGGGGTGTTAACATTGCACTTGATGGCTTCATACATGAAAGAATGCTAAATGTCTGAAGCTAAAGCTACATGTCCTAGGCAAAAAGTCAGCACAACCATTGCTCTTGTATTGAAGTGTGGAGCTAGTTAGTGTTATTATTATTATTATTGAGTCAAATTTTAAGGTACAGGGCACAAGGTAGATTTATTTGTCACATTAAAACAACAACAAAAAGGTTGCAAAGTGAAATTGACTTTGTAACTCCCTTCTGCGATGTAGCAGACAATGTACAGTAATATAAAAGCAATTATAAAAATGGTAAACAGAAATAAACTATATTCAGTGGAGCAGTGCTGAGGAGGAATTTGAATTTAAGATATCTTGGGAGAAAGAGCTGCTATGCATTCTGGTGGTGCAGCAGCAGAAACACATATTTTAAAGACCAATTTAATAGTCATGGGGTGTACTACCCCAGTATGTTATAATGTCTCCTGTTGCTCCAGAAGAGTGTATAAATAGCATGTTTTGCAAGTGTATATTTTAATTTCTCTGTACCTGATCTCTGTATTGTTCTTTTTGTTTGTCTTTCTTCCAGAAGGATTTGCCTCTGCCTCGCAAGAACAGCAGGTGAGTGTTACCTTTGTTCATCCTCCCTCTTTCTTCTCTTCTCTCTGGGGAGAGACCTGGTCTCTCAATGTAGAAAAACAATCACACCAAGAGAAGCTGCTGAACGAGATTGTCGTGTTGTGTTTTTAAAGCTCTGTGGACGCTTGAGTGGTGCTTGTGGTGTGAAGTGTGTGGTCCTTGTGTGAATGAGGAGGAGGTCGGCTGGGGGGATGCTGGGAGCCTGTCGGAGTATGATTAAGGCCAGCTGGGAGCCCTGGAGGCTGTCCATGGTGCTGAAAGCCATTCTGGCTTTTTCCAGTCACTCAGTTACACGCTCTTTATCTCCCCTCCCCTCCTATTGCTTGGCTATTAATCTGTTTCTATTCTGCTATCATTTTCACCCTTTGGCTTTCCAGCTCCACTCTACATATCCCTCTTTTCTAAATCCCATCTCTTGCTCTTCGTTCTATCTCTCTCTTACACCCTTGGAGTTTAGTTTGTCTGGTTGTTAGTTTATCAGTATCTTTAGCGAACAAAGCCACACACATAGTGATTGAAATGCAATTAAGAACTCAACTCCTTCCCTCTCCTGTAGTTTTGTGCTTTCTCGTCCCTCTCTACTCTCCTCCTATCGCTTTCTGCAGGTGTTTCTAGCAGCAGAGCTGAAGAGTCTGGATCTGTAGTTGCGGGCTTCCTGCTGCCCCATGTTCCTGCTCGACACCCATTGCTACAATTATTCCTACTAGTCCAGTTATTATTTTCATATTGTGTTGAGCTACTTCTCTCCCTCTCTGGCTCCCCTTACTCCTCCCTCCACCAACCGGTTGAGTCAAGGTTTCTACCTCCTAAAAGGGAGTTATTCCTGGACTTTGTTGCCAAGTGCTTTCTCATGGTGGGAATTGCTGGTCTCTGTTATTAATATTATTAAGAGTACGGTCTAGACCTGCTCTACATACAAAGTAAAATGAGATAACTTGTGTTATGAATTGGGGCTATAGAAATAAAATTCAATTGAATTGAATGAAAAAAAAAACACACAATAGAGTAAGATGGTAAATCACTCACACATTCAGTAAAACATACAGCACAATTAAATGACTCACAACAAAACAAAATAAGTACTATAGCACAGGAACTGAAGAGTTTTCATCTGAAACATTTCATATTCTACTACTGTTATTCTACTATATTTATCTGACAGCTGTTTTCTAGTTGCTTTGCACATAAAGATTTTAAATAAAAACAAGTTATTAGTTAATAGAATATAACCCCCTTTTATAGATTAAACTACTGAACAGTATGAATAGTAGTTAATAGTGGCTTCACCTCCATTTGGTACACTGCAAAATACTGCCTACACAATAATCAATCAATAATAAATATCCAATATATAATAAAAATAACACTCTGGTCATTTTGCTGCATTATGAGTACTTTTGATACTTCAAGTACTTTTTATATTAACAATAGATTATATGAATGTGAAAAGGGTTGGGGGGCTTAGGGGTATGGTTAGACCAAAAACAGAGCTGAGCGTGAATATTAGACTTCATTGTCAGGTGGCCAGAAACAGGACTCCAACTAATAGACAAATGCAGCTTTAAGTAAAAGGTTCACCACATTTATTAGTGAGCTTTAGAGGTGTTGGTAGGGTGATGTTGTTCGGACAGAGTCAGGCTAGGTGTTTCCCCCCGTCTCCAGTCTTTATGCTAAGTTAACATCCAGCTGCTGGCAGTAGCTTCATAGTTCCTGTACAGACATGAGAGTGGTATCTGTCTTCTTGTCTAACTCTCGGCAAGAAATTGAGTAAGCCTTATTTCCTAACATTTCAAACTGTTTCTTTAAGAAAAAAAAAACATATAAATACTTCTTATCAGCATGATGTTTAGGTTATTAGGAAGAGATTATTAAATAAGACCACTAGTGTGTTAACAAGGCTCTTAAGGTGTGTCATTATAATCTCTTTGCTCTACTGAGTAAGTGTAAATCTCTTTGTGCTTGAGGGTTGTTTTTTGTGTGTGTGTGTAAGTGGTCAAAGCCCACTACCTCTGTCTCCTCCCTCTCCTCTTGTCCCCATTCCCATTCCCCTGCCCTATCCATCTTCTCTATGCTGCCCCCCTCATCCCAAGTCATCACGGTTAATCAAACATGAAATGAAGCCTCAGACCAACTCTTGTTTGTGTTAGGGATGTGTTCTCCTATCCATCTCACTGGTGTCTTTCACTCTCCACCGGAACTTCCCATTTCTATCATAATGACCCTCTCTCTTGAGACAGCTTCCATTTGGATTCAGTCTGTCTCTTTTGAAACACACACACACACACACACGTTATCAGCCCCACTATCTATTATAGATGAGCTCGGTGGAGCTGGCTTCACATTCAATCTGCCTACTGAACGCATTCATGGGTAAACACAGCCATTCAGGGTACGTGTGTTGTTGCGTGGCATACATCAGTTATGCTTTTTTAAATCTTTGATTCTATTAACTTATGTAACAGTCCACATGACCTTGTCCTTTAGTCATATCTTCAGTCTCTGCTGAGGTAAATTAACCTCCCTTTGTGCTCTGTTTCCCTCTGCTTCTATCATTCATGGTGTCCATGGCCTGCAGTAAGAGCTTTTAACTTCCCATCAGTTTCTTTCAGTGCACAGACATTGAGAGCAAAGAATAAAGAGGACAACACAAACCCCAAATAAGTCAAAAGATTATTAGACTTTGTACCATGGCACATTAGCCTTAAGAAAATGACCCACAATCTCCTGCTGCATTTTGTTGATTGCATTTTAAAACACGGTCCCACCCTATCTGCCTCCCTCCCTCCCTCCCCCTCCCTTTCTCCCCCTCTCCCCCTCTCCCTCTCCCTCTCCCTCTCCCTCTTCCTCTCCCTCTCCTTTGGTACTTGCCCACACTTGATACACAGACAATGGCGCACATCTAAAGGTTGTAGGAGCTACGGTAAGCGTTGTACTGCGATGTGCGGCTTTCTGACTGCTGTCCTTCACCGCTCATCTGTTTCTGCTGCTCCTGTTGCTCAGAGCTACGCCTAGATACCCAGCAAGCAACATGTTCCGACGCACTAAAAGGTACAACAAGAGACGCAGAGGGTAGTGATGATAAGATGATTCATGATGACTATTCTGTGATGTGAGGTGTGGCAGTCCCTCTGATGCTCAGTCCTTTCTCTGCGTGAGTCTACAGTGTCTGCAGTATACATTACAGACAGGCTCGCATTGGCAGTGTGAGTAGTGTGTAGGGTCACTGTTTGTGTGTGAGCCTGTGTATCTAACTTGGTTTTAGATGTCTGCTGAGTGGGCATGTTGAGAGTGATGTTAGTATATTACAGGATACAGAAAAACGGTCTTGCAGCTTGTGCGTAGGTCAGATTAAAGGCCCAGCAAAGGGTGCAATGTGAAAACTTTGTTGAAGTTGTATTGTATGCAATCATGGTATGCTGTTTAAGTGATATGTGTCTAAATTAATTAAAGCACTTGAGCTGATTCGTTTTTGTTTCAAGATAGTCTGTAAACCCATGCAGACATTTATGTGATTACTTTTTAGCCATGCTAGCAGCGCTGCTCTGGACGGCGATTGCTCTACCACTTTGGTCCAGATTGAAATATCAAATAATCATGAACTATTTCATGAATTGAAATGTCTCCAGAGGATGTAATGACATTGCTGATCCCCTGATTGTTCCTCCAGCACCATCATCAGGTTGACATTTGTGGTTTTGAGTGCAATGTCTCGACAGATATTGGATGGATTACCATGAGATGCAGTACAGACATTCATGATGCGCAGAGGAGGAGGTCAATTTGGTTGTATTTAGCTCAAAGCACTGCTGTGCCTAAGTACAGCCTCGCAGAGCAGCTAACATGGATGTAGAGTCTTAGTGTTGTTATATAACAGTTCAAATTTGGGAATTTGTAGGATGTGTTTAGGTTCTGATACATAAACACTTAATTAATTTTACATAATTCTCATTGTGAAGCACAACCATTTTATGGCATATGATACAGTTAAAAGTCAAATTTCCAGAAATCATACATTACATAATTATCACGAAAATGTTAATAAAATCTGTAAATATGGCCAAGAAATAAACTGAGCAACATATGGATGCATGAAAATGAACCTTGAGATTGAAATTTCAAAACATCTTTAGCCCTAGTTATGGTTTTGTTGCCCCTGATGTGACTGTAACGTCAAGTTATTGAAAAGCGGCATCTCTGAATCATTTCCAGACCTGTGGGTAGACTGATTCACCGTCTGAACGGATCAATCAATCAGTGATTACATGAGCAAAAGATGAGACAGACAGAACCAAAAGTCTGATTCACTGATAGTAAGAGATGTGTTTCTCAAGTTGGATGATCAGGTGGGTTAGTTGTGGGAAGTTTTTACCCAGCTGAAGTTCCCTACCAGCTATAGTTGCAACTGCATTTTGATGTTACTGTAAAGCAAGGCAACTAAAAAGATAATTTCCCTGCAGGGATTAAAACAATATCACATCATCACATTTCTATATTATGGGCACCATTTTCATTTGTGCTTATAATTAACACTTTTAATCACTCTGATGTCAACAGCCTGAAAATTTGAGCTGACATTCAAGCAACGGGGGTTTCCTCTTTGGCGGAGGCAGTAGTGGATCTCATGCTGAGTCTCTTAGAGTGACTTCATTCTTCCCTGCTGATCAGGGATTAAACCAGCTTCTATTACAGCAGAGACTCAGGGCACACCTGAGCCCAGACACTCAGGTAAACAGATGGACGTCATGCAGAAGTCTCTGTCACACTCCTAAAGTGGTGCTTAAACTCAAGAGAAATCATCCAAAAAAATTCCTGCAATGTGTATCAAATGCAGGATGGGTTTATTGTATGGAGAGGGGATGAGGAAAGCCTAAAATGATGATGAAGTTTAAGATAGTTTCAAACATTTCCCTCTAGTTGCTGAAATGCAAAGTCATGGCTAGGAAAGAGAGAAGAACAAGGGAATGAGAGATTAAGATAATGAAAGTGAAGAAGGTGGAAAAGAGGGAGCTTGTGCAAGAGGTGAAAGGAGGAAAGACTGAGATGGAGTGCAGGGCCCTGGGGTGGTATCTGTGTCTGCTCCTCCATTAGGGACCAGCTCACTAAGGTTACGTGAGCATGCAAGACACACATACTAGCTTTGACTGCCTCCCTCCCTCTCACTCTTTTGTTCTTCCTTTCTTTCTTTCTTTCTCATTTTCTTTCTTTCATTCACCCTCTCTGTATTTTTCTGCACGTCCAGTGAGGACAGATCCAGCCATAACTGTCCATTTAATGATGAGATTGTGTTCATGAGCGTAATAGTTTGTTCACTAAGTGACTATTAGCTAAACTGCTGCCCCGAACGGCAATTGTCCAGTCATAGCACTGCAACCGTGACTAAGCATGGCAGGTCTGTCAAGCTTTGGATTTCTCCACACGCTGAAGCCAGTATATGTGCGGCAGTACTAAGAGAGATGCTCAGCATTTAAAGCGTTTGGAGGGTAATGTCTTATTTTTAAGCCTTTCCCATACAAAAAACTTGTACCTTGTGAAGTATATAAGCTAAGCAGCCAAATGGGATTATGTTAGAATGAAATAACCGTCTTATCTTTATCATACTTATAATTCAAGGACTAATAGCTCTACACTGTAATACAAGAACAGTGGTGTTTCTTTATTTCCACGTCCTCTAGATGGATCATCAGTGGGTGAGGATGCTGACTGTTTGCCTGGGATATGCATCTTTAACCTCAGTCTTTTCGCACGATTTAATTCATCTAGCCAAGTGCATAGAGTCAGCTAGAAAAAATAAAGAGATGGCCAAAGACAGCATTTTCAATCAACTCAGTGAGCTAACATTGATTAGCTAGCTACTCACATTTGATCAAATCTCCTAGCGACTGCTAGTGACTCTCCTGCTTGAAATAAGAAGCTGCTTTTGTCTACCCCTATCTGAATCCAGAGACCCTTTGTTTCAAAAATTACTAAGAGTTTCCAGGGGTACATCTGCCATTGCTATTATTGTAAACTAACACTATTACACGCTGCGCATGAATGGAAAACTTGACATGCGCAGCAACAGTAACTAAGGGGAGCAGTGTAAGCAAACTATCAATTGGTGTGTGTGTGTGCGCGCTAGGCTCAGGTGCCCGTGTGTGGGGCAGATAGCTCACACACAAACCTAATCGCACACAGTTTTGTACACATACATCACATCCTCTCAACACACACACAGTTGTACCCACGTCCTCTGCTCATTAACTCTCCTCCGCTCAGCCTCAGCCATTGCACTTCACTTAACCAATTATGTGCAAACCAAAGAAGGTCAGTCGGAGGCCATGACACCTGAGTCAGTCTGTGGAGTCTCTCCTTGTAAGTGCTGCAGCACAGAATTCAACACACACACACACACACACACACACACACACACACACACACACACACACACACACACACACACTCACACTCATACAGAAGGTGCTACATCTCCCATTAGCTCCTGATTTCAGTAAAGGGCCCTGGCTTTCCTCTTAGAGTCAAGGGACTCTTATTCTCTTTGATCCTCCTCCCCACTGTCTCGCTCTCAAGGCTTCTCTTACATGAAAACACTTCTGAGGACACAGGCTTCTCAACGGCATTAAAATGTACCCGCACTTGATAGATATTGCTACTGTCAGCTGCTGTGTAGTTCCCCAGATTGGAACACAATTTTGAGCCTTTGAGAGAATTTGAGCCTATTACAGAAACAACAACAACAATAAAATAGTGCTTTTCATTCTGGCTGAATGGCTCTGAAGTGCTATCAGGTATGTTTGGGACTAAAGAGCCGAAAAATCTGGGAAGGAAAGCCATTGTGTATTAGGCCAGGCGACAATTTTGACATTTAACACAGTGGTTGATGCAGTGGAGTGGAGATCTGATGGAGCTGAGTAAGGACAGTGTTGGGCCTCTGGCCCTCACCATGACCATTTTAGCTTCCATTCTTGCCTTTTACTGCTTCTCACATGACCCTTTGGACAATATTGTTTGATTTACTTAATTAAAGAGACTTGGATGGGCTTGGATAGGAATCAATACAAACTGTCTATATCCTGTACATACACCACTCTTAGTACTGTATTAAATCAAGTCTGATATCATACCCTAGTGCTAGAGCTGTAACGATGATTTCATTCATTGCTTAATAAATTAATACAAAATGAATCATCAACAGTTTAAATAATCAATTCACTGTATAATTAATTTTAAAGCAAAAATACCAAGCTTTCCCTGGTTCCAGCTTCTGCTAAGAATAATAGGTAGGTAGGCAGGTTATATAATGAAATTGTGTTTTGTATGTCCCTTCTGCGACATAGCAGACAATATACATTAATACATAAGCAATTATAAAAATGGTAAACAGAAATAAACAATATTCTATGATCAATGGAGCAGTGCTGAAGATAAATTTGAGCTTTAAAGTCTGTTAGCTCTGGGCTCTGCGTAGGCACCTCACCTCACCGATATCACTGATGCTCGGGAGATGGGTATCAGTGATCTTCTGAGCAGTTTTAATCACCGGCTGCAGAGCCCTCCGGTCCTGGGCCATGCACATCCCATGCCAGTTTGTGATGTTTCCAGTTAAGATGCTTCTATTGCTCCTCTGTAAAAGCTGACAAGAACTTGGCGTGGGACTTTGGCCTTCTTAAGCTTCCTCAAGAAATAAAGTCATTTTTGAGCTTCCTTCACCAGTATGGAGATGTGAGACGACCATGTCAAGTTCTCTGTGATGCTGATTCCCAGGAACCTGAAACTGTTCACCTGCTCCACCTCAGCCCCACTGATGTAGACAGGAATTATTATTAATTAATTAAATAGTCTGATTGTACATTTTTCCTCATCATGCTTAGGACTAATAGTTCTACACTGCAATCAAAGAACACAGCTGTTTCTTTATTTCCATGTCTTCTACATGGATCATCATCTGGTGAGTATGCAGACTTATTGGCTGGTTTATGCCGCTTTAGCTTTAGCTTAACTTTTGTCTACCTGAAATCAAGGACCTATTGTTGGACCATTATTGTTTTAAATTGCATTATGTGCCATGCGAGACATATGACACATTATAGACAGTTCATCACTTACTGCACATTTTCACTATAAAATACTTACGTTTCTCACATAATTATGAGAACACTTCCCAGGTGTTACAATATCTGCACATGCATTTGCTCTGTATGTACAAATGGTGCACATTTTGTAATAAGGCTGAAATATTAATCAGAATTTTATCAAAATTGCAGGAGATACTATATTTTTTAAAGGTTATATGTAGGTCATCCAGCCATCCATCCATCGTCAACCGCTTATCCTGCGTACAGGGTTGCAGGGGGCTGGAGCCAATCCCAGCTTACATCAGGTGAAAGGCGGGGTACACCCTGGACAGGTCACCAGTCCATTGCAGATGTGTGTCAAAATACCATTTTAAATTAAATATTGTTTTGCTGCAAAGAAGACTTAAGAAAACGTCTTGCTTTAGTACAGATCCTTGCAAAAACCACCACAATGCATTTTAATGTTTTTCAATTGAATGAGAGTATTGCAAATCACATCACAATTGCAATATCAGTCAAACTTTTTTTCAAAACTGCTCAGCCCTATTTTATAACTACTGACAGTAGAAACTGCAAGCACAGATGTTTCTTTCCCTTTCAGTGCCCTTACACATACAGCATGTTCTTTTGTCAGAACCTGTCATTTGGTTCAGTTGTTTGTATGTATACCACGCTGGTTTTCCTACTATTTTACACGTTGGTTATTGTTTTTGTGGTGACTTCAGAGTTCACTTCCCTGTGAGTGATTCTCCCCCTCCACTGCTGCTACCTCCACTCTTAAGAATGCAGCTGGTGATCTCCTTTCCTATCTCACATTGTGGTTATTTATTTCATTTCCCATTTTAATGGAAGGATACAGGCTACTGATTATTGCTGCAGGGATGAGATCTGTGTCACTCTGCCAGTGGCCCATTGAGTTCTAGTTTCATTTTACCAGGTGATTTGTTTGGCATTTCACATTGTGTTGCCATTAACCCCCCCCCCACCAAACGGTGAACTTGAGTGACACCTGTATTGAGCAGCATTTGTTCTCCTTCTCCTCTCCCTGGTTGTGGTCCTTGGTTGCCGTTATCAGAAGCCTCCTTGCCGCATGCTGCATAGCAACAAGCTGTCATGTGACCATGGCTCCCTCCTCTTCCATTCTCTCCAGGGTTGTAGACGCCAAAGAAATGTCCACTGGTTTTTGTTCCTGGAATGACGTGCTCCAGTCCTTTCATGCTGTTATAAAACTTTCACACAGATATGTATATCGGAAAAGAAAAAGGGGCTGATGAACACTTCATGAGTGTAGATTATTACCAAGATCATAAAATGAAAAACACAGAACATTCAATTGTTTCTGCATCCCTTTCTCCTACTTCACCCTTTCCCGGAAACGTCCCTTTCATCTTTTCCACGACTATATCAGTGATTTATTCACCACTATCATTTCTATCTCTGGCCGTTTCTCATTCATTCACAGCTCTCTTCATGCTCTGGAGCTAAACACACTAGTCTCCATCTCTCTCTTTCTTCTCTTTGAAGTGCTTATGCATTACTTTGTCTTTCTCCAGCCCCTCTGCTCTATGAGTTCTGCTTCTATTTGACTTTGTATATTACATACATTTGTGTGGATTCATATGAATGGGTGATTTGGTTTTGATCAATATTAATGTTCCCCCTTGCTGTTGAGTAGAGGGAGGAGTAAGAACATGGAGAGGATGAAGGCTCCTGTTTGTCTGGCTTTGTTAGAGCTTTCCCCCCCCTGTGTCATCTGATCACGCTTACAGTGAACCATATTCCCCTGTGTGCTGTGTTTGTACATTCTGCCGTGTTTATGCATTGGGGAAAAAACTGGGTCATGTTTACCTTGCACATGTGTTGGTGATGAGCACCCCTGAGAGCACTTTCAACCTGCATCTCTAATTCTCGCTTTTCTCACTTTTGTCTTTGTTTCATTTTCAAGTTTCGTTCCACTGGATTTGCAGTCACCCCGTCTTCCTTAACATTTGTTTTCACTCATCTTGCTTTCACGTCACGATTGCACCAGCTAACCCCGCCTCATCTCTCTGCACATCTCCTTCCTCAACCTCCACACCCTCATCCCTCTCTCCGGCCCTCGGCAACAGCCAGTAGAATCCAGATTTACTGAGTGCAGTGGAGTGCGTCTCTCCCTCCCCTCCCACCCATCTCTTGATCTTGGATGACCATCGAGCAAGAAACAGACATTGCTTTGATATTTGGGCTCTGCATCAGCAACTGCATACTTGCTGGATGTGTAAAGTAAACACATGGCAGTTAGCGTCGACATGTTTACACATAGAACCGAATACTGACAGCCTTACAGGGGAAATTCAAGGCCAAGTGCTGTGTGTTTTATGTGTGTTTACAGCCTGCCTCCATTGACTTCCTGCAGCACTGAGAATCCATTAACCGAGAACAGGCTTGCTGCTCGGTTTGACTGTGTTTTAGTCGTTGTCTGTCTTTCCCTTTACTCTGAAGGTAATGAAAGCCAGTGAAGCTATGTTGAACCTGAGACATTCACACACTGACACACATACACACATACTCTCACTGAGATGATTGGTATCGCTGGGAGCAGCTGTTGGGGAGGGAGTGTGTTATTGTGAGGTTGCAGCTTCAGAGAAAAAGGTTTACAGTTGTAGAACAATGACAGGATATAATTGATCCTGTTAAGAAAGTGTGAATTGGCACAACAGCAGTTATCGGACCTGCCCGTTAAATCCAACCTATTGACAAATGTGATCAATTTCCATAAGGCTAGTTATAGATTTGATCGATTAGGACATCCTGTGTTCAGTTAAAATAATGGAAACCCATATATGAAATGGTGTTGGTGCAGTTTTTTGACCTTATTGTAATATTTTAAGTGGCAGTATGAAAATAAATTATTGCACAAGCGCTCACAAAGCAACTGTTAGCAGATGGGCAGAAGGGTGACTGAAAAAAACAGAAATGATTGGCTGCTATGGTAATACTCCAACAGCTAGACTCCTGGTGGGATCTTTATAACTTCAGGTTCAGACTTTTAGGGAACGTCTTAAAGTGAAAGAAAGCTTTTCAGGTTTTTGTCGGAAATGTTTTTTTTTTTGTTGACTTTTTTTTTTTTAAACTGTGAAATATATGCGTATGAGGTCCTACAGCTTGTTTCTTTTGTGAATTGCTGTATCATTTTTTAATCACAGAACATTTAGACTTCCTTCTTTTTCATACACAACCTCAAACATTTAAAGAAAAATCCTGCAATATGGGTTAATGACTTATAACACCGAAACTTAGAAGTAAATGGACAATTTTACTGACATTTTACTGACATTTAAACAGACACGGAGAGTAGCTTTGTGGTACACCCCTAAAAATGAAAATATAAGATTTCTTCCGTTCCGTGATTCACCCAGTCAAGGTGGCCTGTCCAGCAAATAACAATGGCTGGTACAATAACAATGTTTTTTAACGCACACAGAAGAGAGATTTTATCGAACCAGCATGACCTTTTATTTATATCTTTATTGTGGACTATTATTTGGTTTGTTTTCGGTCAGGAAAGTCCTTATGAGATCAGTCATTCATTCAGTCCTTTAATAAATGATTTACATCCAGATGTGAAGCTCAAAACACTGTAATGTTGGAATGGTATTTCTGGAAAACTGCCAGTGTCTCCCTCCCAGCCCACCTTACACAGTGTCTCTGCCTCTGTGTATCCTCAGCTCACTGTGTTGATCCCATCTCAGTCAGCTCACGTCTCTACACTGCAAGTGTCAGTAAGTGTGCGTGCGTGCGTGCGTGCGTGCGTGCGTGCGTGCGTGCGTGCGTGTGTGCGTGCGTGCATGCGTGCGGTGCAGTGTGTCCTGCTCACATGGGAACCCATGTGACAACTGGAAAGATGAGATGCTGTTGTCACTTTGTTGGTTCTCTCCAGTTGTTTTTATTTGCATTTATTTACGCCCCTCACTACCTCGGAAACCAAAGCACATTGTGCCGCACATGTTTTAAAAAGCCTTTGAATTAAATGTGTTAACATTCTAACAAAATAAGGGTAATCAAAGGTTGCTCAATTTACTACCTAATGGTGTGTGAGTCATATACCATGATATCATGTGCAATATCAATGTCCATGGGCAGATTTGAGGTGACTCAGTGTGGTAATGACAGCTATTAAGCAGCCCAAACATAATTAACTGAGATCATGGAAAAGTGGATGTTTCGCAACATTTTTATTTTTCTGGAAACAGCATCCTTTTTTTTTGGCTTACAATTTTCATCTTTATTCTTTCTTTTCTCCTTTACTTTTTGCCACTATTCTCTCTAACTTTGCCACTCTCTCATCTTCCTCCACACTCTCCCCCTTTTTCACTCTCATTTCTTATCTTGGCTGAGTGGAGGCAGACAGGGATGGATGGCGGAGGAAATTGAATACTCCTTATCGTTGGTGTGCTCCTGCAGTGAGACATGCGTTTGCATCTGCTTCTTCTGCGCCTATACATGCATAGGAACAAGCACAGAGACACAGTACACACACACACACACACTTTGACACAGTAACTGCGATATCCTCTCATGTTTACATATATGTCTATCTTCCTCAATAGCTGTCGTACAAGCAACAGGAAAAGTCTGATCCTGACCACCACATCTCCCACGCTGCCTCGTCCCCACTCCCCTCTGCCCCTCCCTGGACACCTCGGTACGTATAATAACTCCCTTAGTCCTGAATGTGAGTGATCTGTATCTCTGGCCTGAGGGTAGAAGACTGTAATGGCTATTCATTGTGTGAATAGTGTCCGAGGCTATTTGTGTTCCACTTAGTTTAGTCCTTCTGCTGTAAATACTGATAAGTGGTTCCTGCACAAACTTTTTTAATTGCATAGATTTCAAAATATTTGTTAAAGAAAGGTATGTTTTCAGTACAATCAGTTAAAGGTATACAGTGGGGGAAAAAAGTATTTGACCCCTTGCTGATTTTGCAGGTTTGCCCACTTACAAAGAATGCAACAATCTACAATTTTAATCATATGTACATTCTAA
>NC_060151.1:7622404-7675857 GCF_021292245.1 Micropterus dolomieu
ACGGGGCCATGTATCGTGGAATTCTGGACCAACATCTCCTTCCCTCAGTGAGAGAGCTGAAGATGGGTCGAGGATGGGTGTTTCAGCACGACAACGACTCTAAGCACACCGCCAAAGCAACAAAAGAGTGGCTGAAGAAGAAGCACATCAAGGTTCTGGAGTGGCCTAGCCAGTCTCCAGACCTGAATCCAATTGAAAATCATTGGAGGGAGCTTAAAATTTGAGTTGCCAGGCGACAACCTCGGAACCTGAATGATTTGGAGGCTGTCTGCAGGGAGGAGTGGGCCAACATCCCTGCCGAAATGTGCACAAACCTTGTCACCAACTATAAAAACCGTTTGACATCTGTGCTGGCCAATAATGGCTTTTCTACAAAATATTAACATGCTGTTTGTCCAGGGGGTCAAATACTTGTTTTTCCTCATCAGATGGTTATCAATTTTTATAAATTCATATGATGTGATTTTCTGGAATTTTCTTTGGGATTCTGTCTTTCACTGTTAGAATGTACATATGATTAAAATTATAGATCGTTGCATTCTTTGTAAGTGGGCAAACCTGCAAAATCAGCAAGGGGTCAAATACTTATTTCCCCCACTGTATATATAACCTGTTATATTAGGGTCTTTTAAGTGTATAAATGATCATTATCCCATGAGTTAAAGTTTCACATTTTGGGAAATGGGCTTATTAACTTTTTTTCTGGGGGTCAGAAGATCAATACAACTCTGACATCTGTACGCTAAATATGAAACTACAGTCGTCAGCCTAGCTTAGCAGAAAGACTATAAACAGGGGGAAATAGCTAGCATGGCTCTGTCCAAGGTAACAAAATCCACCTACCAGCACTTACTGCGTCACAAACAGTCGAATACTGTACTTACATAACTCCACGTAAAACCCAAATAGTAATTTTTCACTTCAGTTTTTGGACACTAAGTGATCTAACTCTCAGAAAGAAGGTGTAAATGTATCTCCACAAATTTCAGACTTTTGTATACTATACATTAGGATATAAAAGATAACCCTATGCAGATAGATTTACATCTTTGTTGATCCATAAGAAGCAGCTTCTATCTTTAGTGTCTTGATTTAAGGTATTCAGCTGACTCAATCTGACTTTTGACCTGGTTTTGGAAATGACCAGGACTTGACTAAGGTGCTCACATCCTGGTCGCCCTATACTGTCTGACCCCTAAAACTGAGGAGACTGATAGAAGAGGTGGTTTGTGCAGATTGAACTACGTCTTTACTGTTCCCTTAAATTAGCTGGCTTGATTCATTCATCTTTTGAAAAAGCCCCCAATCAAATCTCTCAGTCCATTAATCACAACACCCACATTACTGTTCACAGAACAGGGCGGAATAAAAAAAAAGCTTAGGCTACAAAGAATTCATCAGTCTAAAAAAATCAATGACAGGCCTTTATGATTTGGGAAAAAACTAAATCAATTTCACACCCTTTTACCCCTTCAAACCCTACTAAAACGTTATGAATATTTGTCACATTGAACAACAGAATCAGAAAAGTCAGCTTTAGTGCTGCGCCTCACAGGGAAAAAGGAAACCGTGGTAAGAAGTTTTAAATCGGCTTCGTTTTCTTGTTGTCATTTGGTCACAAGTTACTTGATTACTCACAGTCACAGTTTCTTTTCCCACATTTGCATCTCCCTGTCTTGTGTCTCATCCTCTGTGAATGTCTCGTTGTCCCACCAGGAAGCAGCCCTCTGGACAGCCCACGAAACTTCTCTCCCAGCAACCCGGCACACTTCTCGTTTGCCTCATCCAGAAGGTCACTGCTTAAATCACTTCATATATTGAGTGTGCTTACACGTTTACTCTCAATTATTTTTGTGCTAGAGATGTTAGAGGGACAGAAAGCGAGACAGGAGAGGGGCGACGGACAGACAGAAGTAAAGTCAGAGTGAGACAAAGGGAAGGGAGGAGAGAGAACAAGTAAGCATCACAGAACAGACGAGGTGTGGATCTGTTGTTGTGTGAGGTCTCGCACATCCTGGGGAGCAGGGAGCCTCCCGCTGCATTCGCAGGTTCTCGCAGTGTATCTGGCTGACTGATGCATGACAGGGCCAAGCCATTACATTCACAGTGCCTCTGTGTTTATTCACGCTGCTCTGGTGAAGAAGCAAGAATGTCGTGTGTTGGTGTGTGTGTGGACGAGTGGCCATGAATGTGTGCATCTGCTCGTATGAAAAACTGATCAAATGACATGTGTGCTGATTGTTTCTGGAGAACAAAGTGAACTTAGTCTTAGCGATGGCGTGTATTTACTGTGAAAACATATGTCCCTACCTACACCTGCTTTTAGAATGGAGTTTGGTTTAACAGCCTGTACACTTGAAAGGCTGCTGGGAGCAGAGGGTATTTTAACATTAATGAGTCAAATAAATTGAGCTGACCTACCTTCTAATAATGAAACTTATAAACAGTATAAAGTAACGTGGCACGTGGGGCTAAAACAGTAAATTCATGTAATAAGCACAAACGGCTATCAAAACAGAGACAGCGGGCCTACTTCGCCCTATTGATGTAATTAGTTTACAGAAACACATTGGACAGACCACCAAAACAGCAAAATAAAGTGTCCTAACAACAGAAAGTGACAGACATCAGAAATACATTACATGGAGATTCAATAAGGTAGTTGTCAGGGTCGTCTACTTGGATGGAGACAGACAGAAAGGACACATGTCAACCCCTATTTCTTAATTTCTTTTCTATATAACAACACCAATCATCGTTGATCAAAACATAATTGTTTGCCTGACTGGTCATATGATTTGGGCTACTAATGGCTAAAAAACAATACAGTTTTCTTATTTTATAGCCTACTATGAAATTTGCAGAAAACTAAGAATCTGTATTTACCACCAGTCAAATGCTACTTTCACCCAAAAAGGGGCTGGGGCATGACGCAGGGGCAAAGTACCTGGATGTGCTACTTTCATCTATTGAGTACTTGTGGTCTAGGGCTGGTTTTTGCGGTTTAGGCCCCTTAATTCCAATTAAGCAAAATCTTTATGCAATGATATTTTAGACAATAGTGTTAACTTCACTTCCTTAATATGGCTGTTTCCAGGTCCATAAAAATATTATGTTTTTCCCAGTTTAGTGTGGAAGAACTTAACCGGTCTCCACAGAGCCCTGACCTCAACCCCATTCAACACCTTTGGGATCAACTGGAACTAATGCTCTTGTGGCTTTTGTGGCTTTTTTTGAAGTGACTGCAAAAAATAATGGTCTGCCCGTAGTATGGATGCATCAACACGGGCAAGACTTCCCTCTCCTGTGTTGGGCAGGGATGTATGTGAAGAAGGCCAATCACTGTAGGTTATTTACCTCTCTCTCTCCTCTGTCAGACACAGTCTTGGGAGTGGAGGCTCTGGGAGCCTGGTGCTCCTGTAAATCCTTTGTCCTCATTTATCAGATACTGCTGCCTGCCTGTCACTGTGCGATCGAGGCATAAAGAAGCACAATGAATGAGTCTTTAATGAGTAAGGCCCCTGGGACAAACTACATGTGTTATAAGTCATTGCTCTGCAGAATTACATTATTTTAGTGCACAAAAAATTGAGTTGTGGCCAGGTTGTATGTCAAAAGACAGGGTTTTGTCTTACAGTCAAATGTATTAATTCACAGCTAATAAAAATAACCATAGGTATTTGAGTTGATTCCAACAATTCTTTTATCAGGCTGTGGGATAAATACTATTATAGATCAAGGTGTAGTAGGTGCATATTAATGACAAAATGTATGCAAACATTGGGCTTTTAAGTGAAGTAACATCTGTGTTCTCTGCAGAGCGGATGGACGACGTTGGTCTTTAGCATCTTTGCCTTCTTCTGGATATGGCACTAACACTCCCAGCTCAACGGTAAATAACGTTTCTCCCAAATTTCTTGAACTTGAGTTCATCTGACTGCGGATAGTCAGACATAAAATATTAGGAACCACAGACATATTACTGTGATTTTACACAAATGTAATCTCTAGAGCTTGCTTTTGCATCCTGTGTTGTTCTGTTTGGTTTCCTCATCTAAACTGTATCCATCTCCAGAATGTTGTCACTTGCATTTCTTTCCCTTGTGATTTTTGGTGTATCTTGATGTGTAACAGCAACGTAAAAGGCCTGGTTCCTGCTCTTCATCTGGCTGTGGATGGAGGGTTAGATGGATGGGTTGAGCAGGATAGAAAGGGAAAGTGATCAGTGCCAGGCCAGTGGGATGAGAGGGACATGATAAACATGGCGTAATGAGGAGAAACTGGCACAAGACAGAGCACAGACTGTTCCACAGAAACGTTTGCCACGGGCTAAATTTAAGCAAATACTATCTTTAGAAACAAAATGATATTTCATTGGAATAAATGCTCTGACTTCTATGAATGAGACTGAGCAGTGATGCCCAGGGCTTCCTTCAGCTCCCCTCTCTAAACAGAAACATCTCTGCTCCATTTAAAGTGATAATTAAATAAATAAAGTAGTAATCCAAAACATTTTCACATTAAGAATTCTATCACTATCACTGAATGATACTGTGGTTTCATGAATGGTTAATGTAATTCCAGGTGCTTACCCTATGGGAATAGTTAGACATTTTCGGGAATTAATAATTAATGCAGAGAGTTAGATAAGTTTGACACCTCTCTCATGTCTTATATATGTCAATAAAGATGAGATTACTACCAGCAGCCAGTTATCTTAGCTTAGCACAAGGATTTGAAACAGAGAGAAACAGCCCATAAAACCACAAGGTGTTGTTTTTACACTGTGGTGTTTACACTTATTCTGCCTTTTAAAATTATTATAAAATGTTATTTTTCTGTGTGTGATAATCATCAAATGTGTGTATAATCATATAATATAACATAATCATTTCATTTCTTTCAATTTAAACAGTACAATTACACAACAATACCCAACCATAGACTGTGTGAAACCCAACAAATGTAACGGTTTATAATAGCTTGACTGCATGACTGCAAAACCACTTATGATGATGCTGGTCACAATAGCTACTGTGGCTGAACGGACAAGAGAGCTTCACCTTCCCACAAAAATTCAAACTTGAACAGAAAGAAAAAAAGATGTCAGTCACAGCACTACAGCGATGAGAAAGTTGCCAAGATGGTGGTTAGAAAAATGGATAGAGCAACCTCAAAACAATCTGTGGAAAAACTTTGACATACATGAAACAGACAAAGAAAAATGGAGTCTCCAAGCTTGTTCCATCCAAACCTTTTAAGTCTGACCGTTTTCAATTGGTCTGTCACCTGTGATTGATCAGTGATCGATATTTCGGTCAGCAAAGTAAGTGGAGGAGTCTCATTGCTTTGATGAAGGCAAATGAGGTGGTGAGACGTGGTTTGTCTGTGAGACAGATTGATGGGTCTGACCCAGGGCTCATTGGACAACTTCATTAACATTTCAATTCTCCGTTTGTCATCTGTGGTTTCCACAATGAATGGCAACTTAAGTCTGCAAATATTGTAATAATTGATCGATAATTGTTTTTGATCCATCCAACTCTAATATTCTTGTTTCCTTTCCTCATCTGCCAACTTCTCCCTCTGCCCCCTCCTAATCCTCTCCTCCACCCTTT
This sequence comes from Micropterus dolomieu, assembly GCF_021292245.1. Taxonomy (NCBI): domain Eukaryota; kingdom Metazoa; phylum Chordata; class Actinopteri; order Centrarchiformes; family Centrarchidae; genus Micropterus; species Micropterus dolomieu. The sequence goes on from NC_060151.1 coordinate 7,628,023, forward strand.
GCTCTTGCCTCACCTCCTCTCCATATTCCTTTTCTCCCGCTCCAGTCTTCCAGCTCCTCTCAGGAACGGCTGCACCAGCTGCCCTTCCAGCCCACCATGGATGAGCTCCACTTCTTATCCAAGCACTTTGGCAGCACCGAGAGCATCACAGATGATGACGGGGGCCGCTGCTCTCCCCACATGCGCCCACGCTCCCGCAGCCTCAGGTCAGCAGCAGCTACAGAACCCATGAGATTAACCAGCGGCTTCAGCTGCCCAAAAGCACTATCCTCTTTTTAAAAGAGAAGCTTTCAAAGCAGATTTACAGGGGTTGCCCATGGTTGATCTTGTAATTGCTTTTATATAACTACTTGAATTTTCCTATTTTGAAGCCAACATTGGAATTATGCTTAATATTTGATTAGAAAGTTAGAACTGTTTATATGAAGACGAGCTTGTCATTAAAGTTAGACTATGCAACTTTAAAGAAAAGAAATGACATGTTCCTCATACAAATAAAACATTGAAATTATCCATAAAACAGTTAGCATACGTTAGGTAAATAGTGCTGTTTTTGACATTTTGCTGCCTTTTATTAATCTGTTCTAAAAAGTTACATAGTTAAAAAAATATAAAACAAGTCTGTTTGATCACTTAAAGTAAACTTAAGTGACAATGATGAAGAAAAGAGTCAAGAAGTCATCAAACTGACTTAGTAATGTCAGTCTCAAAGCAACACCAAGCTTAAGCTTACAACGTTAGCTAATATTAGTTGTCATAAGCTACTGGTCATACCGACCTAAGAAGGTACAGAAGCAAAACCCTGAGTTTATTGAATGTATGTTTTTCTGCTTGGGGCCTCAAGTATCCATTTTCAAGAGGAGGAATGGTCAATTACGTAGTCTCACTTTAATGATGGCTGTGTCTTCATATCCATAAAGTACTAACTTTCTCTTTGTCATGGATAATTTTAAGTGCTAATCGAATCTTAAGCATAGTTTTTAGACTGTTTTTCTGTTTTTCCCCTCAGCCCAGGACGTTCCTCCTCCTGCTACGACAATGAGATAGTCATGATGAACCATGTATACAAAGAGCGCTTTCCAAAGGTGAGATGAAGCTGCTTCGTGATAAACATCACATTTCATAAAGACACACACAACAGTGAGCAGTTCTTTAAGCCTGCAAAGCATTCAAGTAATCTTTCAATCCACAATAATTGTCACTTTACTGAAGTCAGAACTCAAATGTTAGAGAAATATAAAGGGATATAATTTATGAGTGAAGATTTGTGTATACGAATGAGTGTTTGATGTCATACACCCCCCCCCCCCCCCCCCCCCCCAAAGAAAATGTGCCATGGGTGCTGCTAAACCATAGCAAAGAAGATCATGTGACACTGCTGCGATAAGTTCACCCTGTCAAAGACAATATTAAGTTTATTCACAGCACTCATAAATACTGCCACAGTGATTAAATGTTAAATAAAATAGATTTTCTCTTTTGCCTAATTTTTCTTTCTTTCACTCTTTTGGTGGGTTGAGGTTGGTATCAAATATATATGGTGATATAAATCAAAGCCATAGGAAATTAAGTCAGATGGGGAAAGATGACATTGCATTGAGGTCAGTGTAAATCAGCCGAGCCACAGATGAAATTGCTTTCTGAATTTTCCATAACTCTGGGTCTTAAAGAAATCTATAAGCCTATCCTCTGTCGCTTCTTCTTCCACTCTCCATGTTCGCATTTTTGTGTTTTTTGTTCTCCACCAGGCAACGGCACAGATGGAGGGGAGGCTGGCCGAGTTCATCCAGGCTTTCTCTCCTGAAAATGTTCTTCCGCTGGCCGATGGAGTGCTCAGCTTCATTCACCACCAGATAGCTGAGCTGTCCAGAGACTGCCTGGCCAAAGCCCGCGAGGGCCTCATCACCTCTGTATACTTCTTTGAGCTGCAGGAGAATCTGGAGAAGCTTCTTCATGATGTGAGTAAGAAAAGATGTAATGTTAAATGTAACAGTGGTTGCTTGTAGTGATTAGCCCATAGAGAATTATTACCTAACTCTGCAGTTCCCCTCACCTTAACGAAGCATTTCACCATCTTTTCAGCTCATTGTTTAGGTTTACGGCCATACATTTTCACTGCTCTCATAAACTGTATTTCCAGCAGCAGGCAGCTGTGGAGCGTTAGCAGCTAAAGAGCCAGATGTTCCCCTTTAAGAGCTGGTAGAGACCAAAAACAGAGCTTTGACTTGCAGAAACTGACAATACAACAATGTAACACAATTCCAAATGAATGATAATCTTGCTCTTTATCTGCTAGATGTGTAAATTAGTTAGTAAATTAACAGCTTGCTAACACCATCGCCTCATCCTTCACCTTTTAAGGTGATAAAGTGTCAGTCTTTACAGCTTGCTGTGCTGTGGCAGAGTATAGTCGGAAAAATATCTACGGTCTACATAAAAGTTTGCCACCAATTTTAACACTTGGATTCCCGGTTTGGAGAAAAACTATATACATAACATAACTACTTTGGTTATAACTTATTTGTGAAGACTGTTCATAAGGCAACTTCTATGAAATTAGACACAGAAACAAATACATCTACCCTCTGCTGGTTGGGATGATGTGATGTGGTGGAGGATTAGTGATGGAGAGATTCAGCTCAAGTCTTCTAATTTCATTCACACTCATGATGCCTTTGGCGAGAGACATGATTGAAATGACTGCGGTAAATGGAGGCTAACTGTGCTTGTGATTTGCCAGAGCAGATAGAAGGTATGAATTTCATCACAAACCCCATTTCGGCAGCTTGATTAGATCGCTGTGATTACTCTGGGCTGCCTGGTTTTGGTTTGATTGTATCTGCTGTGTTCCTTCATGATCCGATATTCTCATATCTCACCGATTTTTGAGCTTTTTGTTCTGCCTTTGTCACTCTGTCTTTTTATAAATGTCAATTTTAATCTTCTCCCTTTCTTCCTCTCTCTCTGTCTGTCTGTCTGTCTCTGTCAGTGCTATGAGCGTTCAGAGAGCTCCGAGGTAGCCTTTGTCACAGAGTTGGCGAAGAAGCTTCTCATCATCATCTCCCGACCTGCCAGGCTGCTGGAGTGTCTGGTAATATAACACACACACACACACACACACACACACACACACACACACACACACACACTTTCAGTATTTACCCATCATTGTCAAAATGCTACTGCCATGTTCAAAATCCTCATCACAGCCCCTCCCTTCATCGCAGAACATTTCACAGTTCACATCCCTCTTGTGACTTAAGAGAAATTGATTCTCAAATTGAAAAAAAACAGGAGCACTGATACTCATTTGATAGCCCATTATAAGCATATATTCACCCTGATGTATTACGCAGCAGGAGTAGAAAAACAAAACAAGCAAACACTGAAGTAAAGTCCAGTCTGTCTGGATGGCATAGACATTTGCATTTAGATTAAAATTTGTCCTGCCACCGTATGCCTTATACCAGGCAGCGGCCCCCTGCTGCCTTCCAGTCTGACTCAGACAGACCATGACCATGGTGTCATTTAAAGTTGGAGGATACCAATGTGTGTGTTTGTGTGTGCGCTTGTGTCCATCTGTCTAGCTTGTTGTGTTTCTGGGTAACTGCCGACGCACATTCTTGTGTCCCTCTTGATGAGTCATGCCACACTGACGAACAGTGACACAGAGAATTGATTAGTCCATCTAATTCCACCCCCGTTTTCTGCATATCACTCTGCACTGGGATTACTGTGTGTGTGATCTGTTGCACGTTTTGGACATTGATTTTGGCACCAGGTTTGGATCTGCAGCCGGTAGCTGCAATAGTGGCACAGTCCTCCTCTGTAGTACAACATGTCAATTAAGGCTGCAACTGACGATTATTTTCATTATTGATTAATCTGTTGATCATTTTCTTCGAATATTCAATTCGAATTAGTCCAGAAAATGGTGAAATATGTGGATCAGTGTTTCCCAAAGCCCGTGATAATATCTTCAAATGTCTTAAAATATTCACAATTGAGAAGCTGGAATAAGAGAATTTGGATGTTTTTAATTTAAAGAATTACTCAAAGCGATTCAGATCAGGATAGTTGGCAATTCATTTAATGGTTGACAACTAATTGATTAATCGAATAATCGTTGCAGATCTAATGTCAGTTCAGTGTTTGGCATCATGCCACGTCTTTGGTGCAGCGTCTGCGCTCAGGGATTGGCTCTTGAGGTTCACACTCACCCTGTTGGGTGCCTCATCTCTGAGCATGCGATGGGACTTTTTGAGCACAGAAATAATTTTTGCAAGCACAAATGATATTTTTAGAGGAGTTATTACACACGGTTATTCACAGAGGCGCACAATAAAAACCTTTCTCATTCAGTTTTACTACTTGTGAGCGGATTGGAGACAAAATAACCAATCTGAAATGTTCTGCTCCAACTCTCCAGTTGTCTCTATGACAGTGTAACACTCTTAAAGTCACTGTGGATGGAAGTTAGAGGGTCTTTATTTTCCGCTTTGTGACGGAATATGTGTACATACAATGGGCATGGCATAGTTTTGAGAAGGATTTAAATCAGATCCTTCAAGATCTGAGGAGGAGAAAAGAAGGATTTTGCTATACATTAAAAATGTAAATATTTTTACATTTATTTAGCATACAACAAGAATAAACAAGGTAGCTCAGGGACACAGGATTTCATGTCTTTGTGCGTGCACAGAGCAGGGAATTTGAGAGAGGACAAATGATTCAAACTGATTGAGAGAGTTTAGTAGTGTTGATAAAGATAAATAAATTTGAGCACATCATTGTTTTGTTTTTATGCTGAAGACAAATAATCGTGTGCAAACATTTTTTTCTGTGCTATAAATGTTCAGAATTATGGAACAAGTATAGCGCCATACAGAGCTGTATTCCTACCATTTGCTGCTGGTCTGTTGCTGAAGCTCTGACCTAATGATTTTGGCTGATTTTAATGAACTGTGTGTGTTTAAACACAACATAAACCTTGTAGTGTAGCTTTCAATGGGATATCAGTCCTAATACAGAATTAAATGTACCGGAGTCTCTCCTAAGGCTGAACAGCACAGACTGCCGTAAACAGATCTTGGAGCTGCTCCAGAGGAGGTGAATCATGAAAAAACTGCTAAAAGCAGCCACGGTGGTTTTACATTTTCTGATTCACATTCAAATCAAGTTATATGGCAAGCAATTTCTCAAACAAAAATTCAATCATCCCACAGAGTTTAATTTAATCATTAATTAAGTCATTAATTCAATTATACTGGACCAGCTCCAAAAATTTCTACCTGATGACACTGTGTTAAGGTCTTAATGCTCTGGTTTCCAGGAGTTTAATCCTGAGGAGTTCTACCATCTGCTGGAGGCAGCAGAGGACCACGCCAAGGAGGGTCACCTGATGAAAACGGACATTCCTCGTTACATCATCAGCCAGCTGGGACTGACAAAAGACCCCATTGAAGGTGAGGGAGAGAGACAGAAACTTTGTACAACATAGAGATTTAACATATTAGAAAATAAATTAACTGACATTTGATTTAAACTGCCACATTTTTTGTCATCAGAGATGGTAAACCTTGATAGTTACGACAGCGAGGGGGTGCTAACACCTGAAACAGATGACTCGACAGAGGTGAGATCAAAGATAATCCTCTATTTCTGCAATGTTCAATGCATCCCCACATTCATCCACCCTTTTATTACTTTAGCTTACTTTGGAATATGAGGTCTGGCCCGCCAAGATCTTTGTTGCTCTCCCTGAACATGTCTGTTTCATCTGCTAATGACTTGGCATCTCATTTAGCAAAGTTATGCTTAAGTACAAAATCGAATGAATGAATCGCTGGGCCATCCCTCTAGCATTAGGCACACCTCCAACTGCAAAAAAAGAAAAATTCATAATACATATTTAATGTCCCCCGCGACCCTGTACGCAGGATAAGTGGTTGACAATGGATGGATGGATGGATATTTAATGTCTGATCTTTGATCCACAGGGTAAGATAAGGGCAATGAAACCACCAGGAGAAGCCGACTTCCAGACCATCAAGCTGATCAGTAATGGAGCGTATGGGTGAGTAGAGCATTAGGGCGTCCTGTTCACTCTACTAATTAGGATGAGTAGACATGGAACTGATTAATTTTTACATCTGTAAGTCAGGCATGGACACAAATGTTTGTTTTTTTTAAACAGGCAGCACAGAGGCCATAAAGTAAAAAATAATGCATATGTGTGTGTGTGTGTGTGCTTTTGTACCAGCGCTGTGTACCTTGTGCGTCATCTGGAGACACGCCAGCGATTTGCAATGAAGAAGATTAATAAGCAAAACCTGATCTTGAGGAACCAAATCCAGCAGGCCTTCGTGGAAAGAGACATCCTTACCTTCGCAGAGAATCCTTTTGTTGTGTCCATGTTCTGTTCCTTCGAAACCCGTCGGCACCTCTGCATGGTCATGGAGTACGTAGAAGGTAAGAATATCCGCCATTTCAACGTCTGTGCAATTGGCTTTTTAGTTCTGAGTGAGTAAACATCACTAATGTTGTGTCTCAAATACACTCTTCACACAAATTCTAAGGAATTTTTGAGTATGTTGTGTGTTCACACCATAGACTGTATATAAGAAGTGGACGTAGTCACCATGACGTCACCTGTTGGTTTGTGGACTGCCGCTTTGAAGCCTCGAATTTGGAGAAGGGTCCAGCTGCTGCCCGCAGACAAACTTGACGGAAGTTGAACTTCCATATATGGGTTTTCCCAGAAGCCACCGCACACAAAATGTGATGACGTTTATCTCAACTGCTCGGTCCACGCATAGTTGTTAAAAAAAAAAAAAGCCATTAAAAAAGAGGTGTCAAGTGTCAACGTAGTAATCAGTGTACGTTATGTGTTAATATTTACTATACTATACTTATATATAGACGGAATTAATATATATTAATATAGTATATTTATACTATAATTCCTGCAAATACTTATTTATAATAGCCTAATGATAATAATAAAGCAATGTTTCAATTCATACCACTGTTGTATATTTTATTTCTTCCACAGTGATTTTAAGTTTCACAAACCAAAAATATTCTGTAATGTTGCATCACGAGAAAGATTTTTCTCGATTTAGGTTAAAACTTAACATTACTGAGAATTTATTGACAGAATAACAGCGTTTTGAACATTATCAGCTGTTGCTGGACACGTCTGCTGTGTTGGCTGCAGTGGTCTGTGTGACTGGGCCTGGGGGAGCTAACCGTAGCTAGCTAGCTATTCCTGACAGCTCCCCGAAGTATATTCCTCTTACCCTAACCAGGGTATGTGCCTAATGTAATTGATTATATGCATGTCGACCGGTTGTGTTGCTGTGCAGCCTCCGGTAATGTTACTGCAGCTATATAACACCCGTCGGCAGTTGCGGAGCTTCTCAACTCCGAAAACGTTTGAACACATTCTCGATTCGCTGCCAATTTTCGTAAAACTGCCGATCTTCGAAATCTACACAGTTGATTTCTCGCCTAAAAACTTCTCAGAAGTGTATTTAAAGTTCTGTTGTTGGCTTCTAAAGAATAAAACGGTTTCCATTAGGATCAGGGTCTATCATGTACGTAAGCCGAGATGAACGTCATCACGTTTTGTGCTCAGTGTCTTCTGGGACAAACCATATTTGGAAGTTCAACTTCCGTCAACTTCTCGAAATTTATCCCTACTGTAGACGAAAAAAGCTCCTTCTGCTCTCTGGAAACAGAAACGTTGGACCATTTATTCTATAGCTGTTCTCATAGCTCTTCTCTGTGGAATGATATACAATGCTTCGTTAATGGACACTTTGGCTCAAACGTAAAAATATCCAATTTTGACATTTTATTTTATTTTTCTGAATCAAACTCCTCTGTACAATACATAATCAATCTATGCTTGGCAAATTCTTTATTCATAAATCAAAATTTATGAAAAACAAACCTCTTTTCAATGTTTTTAAATTTGACTTAAAAAATTATATAGTCTGTATTTCTGGATTAAAGAGTAAATCAGCATCAAAATGTTTACAACATTTATCTAATATAACTTTATAATTAATTTAACTGATATTTATTGTTTGACACTCTGGCTGTATACTTTATTTTTGTTGTTTATAATTGTTTTTTTAAATTTTTTTTTCACTGTTTCTGTTTTTTCTTCCTTATGAAAACGTGAACTAACTATATAATTCTTGTAATAAAAAAAAAAAATAATAATAACTTCCGTCAAGGTCTGCAGGCTGCATGGGCCGCCGGCATTTTGATTTTTTGCAACCAGCGGCACCGGACGTGACCATATTAGGACGAGACGGTGGAGCTAACGGCCGTGTGTGGAGCTAGCTAGCTTGCATAGCTAGGTGCATCTGTAATTCACGTTAACTGTCATTTTAACAGGGCTGACAATTTTGTCTAGCAAACAACAGCCTTAAAACTAAATGTACTCACCAGAGAAAGGGAACAACCAACTCCTAGTACCGTGGGTACGAGTCACTCTAGCCTGATTGACAGGTCACCATGGTAACAGCTTGTCGATCATAAATAATCCTGCCCCAAAGCATACTCTGCTTTATGGTCTATTTTCCTCTAAATGGGACCATAATTCACTAAATGAACATCATGTTGTATTGAAGAAGACTTCAAACTAGCGATTGAGGCCATAAACTCATTAGGAAAGTGTTTACTGAGGTAATAAATCAGGTGAGAAGTAGGGTCATTTTATCATTATTTCTAATGGAGCCAGACTTCTTTTTGCAACCAGAAGAGTCGCCCCCTTCTGGCTGTTCGAAAGAATGCAGGTTTATGGGACTTCAGTTTGCTGACCGGAAGCTTCCTGCTTGGTTCACACTGCAAAAATGACAAATGATAATGACATGAATGTCTGTACCAAACCGAATGGCAATCCATCCAATAGTCATTTCACTCAAATCCACAAATGACAACCTTATGCTGGCACGACAGGAAAAGTACAAGGAAACGAAAGTCACTGTGTTTCATCCTTTTGGCATCGTGGATATTTCATGGCAATCCATCCAATAATTGCATGATCAGCCACAACACTAGCATGGCTAAAAATTCTAATAGCGCTACATATTACAGGCCTTCCCTGTGGGTAGAAGAATATGCATTATCATACATAGGTTGTTAATACTTCTTCTTCTTATTATTAAAAAACTAGTCAGTAAGGTGAACATACTCTGAATACCAAGTAAAATGCATACTCTTGTGCCCGACATCTTTGAATATACTATGCAGAAAAACATCAGTAATTTTGATAGCATGATTTCTGTTGTTTGTGTTGCTCATCGGCCTAAGAGCAACCTAAAATGATCTAGGACAAGGGGTATCAGGAGACATTCATGGTAATTGCTCATGTCAGCAGCAATACTAATCAAATAATGAATTCTGCTGGCAGGTGGAGACTGTGCCACTCTACTGAAGAACATTGGGGCTCTACCCGTGGAAATGGCACGCATGTACTTTGCAGAGACTATCCTAGCACTGGAGTACTTACACAACTACGGCATTGTGCACCGTGACCTCAAGCCTGACAAGTAAGACGGCGTTAGTTTTCATCAACTTTTGCAGAGAGCTGATGCATATTGGCATTACATTGCTAAACAGTTGCTATATTACATTGCTAGTACATTTCAAAAGAGTGTAAGTAAAGCTTGCATATCTTGAACTTATCTTCGCTGTTTCTATTCTCAGCCTCCTGATTACCTCAATGGGCCACATCAAGCTCACAGACTTTGGCCTTTCTAAGATGGGTCTGATGAGTCTAACCACCAACTTGTATGAAGGACACATAGAGAAGGATACTCGGGAGTTTTTGGATAAACAGGTATAACAAAAACATACATACAAATGATATCAGATCTGTATACTCAAATCCCACTCCATTTGAAGTAATCACATTTTACATTCAAGTTATTGAAGCAATTTCAATTTACTTATTTAATTGTGTCTTTTGGCTATATTGCAGTGCAGACTGTTCATCTACAGGATGATCCAAATAAAGTTTAAACACAAAACACCCTTTAATGTTGTCATTTCTGTGACGATATTCCCTGTCATTGTGTGCCAGGCATAACTGGAGCATGAAAAAAATGAGAGCGTTAACAGTTGGCAGAACAATAGGCCAGTGCTTCCTCAGTTGTTATAATAATTTCTCTTTTAGGTAAAGGTTTATTTTCTCAAGCCTTTCATTCAGTGCTCATGCTTTGAACCTACGCCTCATTATTTCTTGTGAATGCATTATGGCGGCCAGAAATCTGTTAGCATTCAGTGCAAACCCATCTGCACATGAAAACCCTCACCGGGGCTTTCATCTTGTCTTGGCATCTCTGAAGTGATCTACTTAGCTAGGCAGGAATACACATGCTCTATACACATGTGCCTCTCACTCAGGCTTTAACTGTCTCCCACTTAGCTGCATCTATTTCAGAACCCACAATCATCAAAGTAAAAGTATGTTAAGTTAAATTAGATGTGACAATAAATATGTGTGGTTATTAGTAGCAAAAAAATTCACTCAGGGCAGGATTGCTTGTAATTCACAGGAAATCTAATGCACAACTGAGGAAATGTTTATCTTTTAGGTGTGTGGAACGCCAGAGTACATTGCCCCGGAGGTTATTCTTCGGCAAGGTTATGGGAAGCCAGTCGACTGGTGGGCTATGGGCATCATCCTGTACGAGTTTCTGGTGGGCTGTGTGCCTTTCTTTGGAGACACTCCAGAGGAGCTGTTTGGACAGGTCATTACAGGTGAGGGATCAAAGGTGGAGGGACAGATGGATACAGTATGCACACTATACATTGCTGATAGATAAACCAACGAGTTTTTGCTCACCTCTTCGCCAACACTGTTTCCTCATGTCCTCCTGCCTCTCTCTCGGCTGTATCTGGTAGATGACATAGTGTGGCCAGAAGGGGATGAGGCTCTCCCTGTTGATGCCCAGAACCTGATCTCCTCCCTCCTACAGACAAATCCACTGGTTCGACTGGGCACAGGTCAGTTACCTAGATTAGTGGTTACTAACCTTAAGTCACAGTCACTTTCATTGATCCCTGTTGCATCCCTTTTGGCTTAACCAGTGATCCCTTCTTTTCAGCTCAGTCAGATAAACTCAAGTACCCCTTCATCACCACCAGTCATGTTCCAAATGTGTTCACTTGAATTGATTTAAAACAGGATTTTATCGAACGCTGCTAATAATAAAGAAGTCATATAATGCTTTTTGCCTTTTTCCCTCTCGTTTATTGAGTTATAAACCTTTTTTGTGCATGTAATAGGTTTGCAAAGTGAAAAAGCTCTAAGTCCAGCCCAAAGGGAGTTCCCATCTCCCACAGAAAACTCTGCTCTGGACTGCCTGAAAACTGCTCGTTTGTAGTCCAGCTGTTTCCTTTTGTTCTCTGTGATGTCACAGCAAATCACAGAGGTAGGCATAATGCTCGCCTAGCAGCGAGTCAGACTCGCCCTCAAAAACACTGGTGGAGAAACACTGAGCTGCAGCACACACCTCTCTCTGAAACTCTTGCTCCAGTCGGTGTTGCTAAGCTGTTAAGGGACATATACAGCTGAACTGAAGCTGTGTTTACCAGCTTCTCAGGGCTTGTCCTACTCTGCTTCTGATTGGCTAGTAGTCCTTAACTAGGAACTGCGCATGTGCAACTCCCAACAAAGATCTTGTAGAAGTAAGATGCATCACTCCATAGCTAAAACCAAGCCTTCAACACACAGCGTGAAAAGAGGAGCTACAGGAATGTGCAGTATGACATAAATATGGTGTTTTTTGAAAATGAAACCATGTAAACCTGTTCTGGTACAACCCCTAAATAAGATTTTGAACATGAAAATGAGCATAATATGACCTCTTTAACTATATTATTGTTACAATAACTTTTTCATACAGTGCAACTATCAAGATATTGGTTTTGCATTCATACTACTACCACTTGGAGAAGAAGAACTGGACGTCACAACCATTATCCATTTAGCAAACTTTTAAAAGCTAGGGTAGGCAATTTATTCAGAAGCCTTTTTTGTCATATTTGTTTTCTTGCAGCAATCAATAAATCAAATGAAAGGCTCTGACACTTGGACGACTTTACTCCACAATCTTTCCATGTACTCTGTGGCGACTGCAGAAGTGCAGGGGTACGTCAATCACTGACCCAGAACACTCACTGTAAAAAAGAAAAAGTTGGAAGAACTTAAAATTTTAAGGCAATAAACTTCAATAAAATGGTATATATTGGTTTTGTCTATTTTATTTCTTTTATGTTATTCTATGAATTTGATTATATTTTTCTATGTGTGTAGCCATGACGGAACTACAAACTTTTGAAACTTCATTTTGATATAAAAAAGATATTATGTTACCAACAACCACTCGCAAGACTGTTCCTGAACAGCTTCTCTTCACTGTCATGGGGATACAAGGGAAGGACCTTCAAGGCTTCAGTCTCCTAATATTAAAATATCTTTTTATCTGATAGATTTTCACCTAAGTCACTGTCTTTGTTTGTTCCTTAGGTGGTGTGTTTATTCTAACTGACACTACAAGTAATACCTTACCTTGTCTTAGGACAGTCCTGTAATCTCACAAAAAAATGTGATTTCAACACACCAGTGGTTCTGAAAGTGCACACAGTCTGTCGATGCAAGGCCAGTCTGCTCCTCTGTGATGAAGGCGACACCATATTTTTCTCATACTGCACATTGCTGCAGCTCCTCTTGTCACCCTGTGTGTTGTACGCTCCGCTCTTGAGCTACAGAGTGATGCATCTTACTTGTACAAAATCTTTGTTGGAAAAATGCTTCCATAGCGCAAATCGATAGACACCACACCAGCGATCCACACAGCTCTTAAAATATATACAGTCTACGGTTAAAACGTTTCAACATTACTCAGAATGTAAAGACAGATAAGTGGTATGAAAACCTTCCAGCTGTGTTTTCCTCTGCCGTTGTTGCTGCAGCGGTCTGTGTGACGGCGGGAGCAGAGGGCTCTGTGAGCGGGCGGCTGGCCGGCCTCACACGCTCCTCCCGCGGGTTGGCGCAGGCTTCCCCCGCAGCCACTTGCGGAGCTCCTGAACTCCGAAAATATTCAAGCACATTTTTGTTCCGCCATCACTTCTCGTAAAACTGTCAATATTGGAAATCTACACAGCTGATTTCTCACCTCAGAACTTCTCAGAAGTGAATTTAGTGATGAAATTCCATACGAAAACTGTAAAATATAAAACTTTCTGTTGCTGGCCTCTGTCTGGTGCATGCAATGATGATGCAGTGAATAGTGAATATTCTCTCTGACCAATCAGAAGTCTGTCTGTTTTCACGTTACATTTTAGTATCACCTCAGCTCGCTTGGAACCTCGAAGGAGGTGATACGAAAAAAAAAATACCTGGAAGCAGGTACAGGTACAACATTTCTACAATGGAAACCCAAACAAAGGTGAGTCGAGCCAAAGGGCCTCTGCTCAGACTAGCTTGGTTTGAGGGTTTGCCTGACCCCCGCTAGCCGCTTGGCAAGCTTTATGACACGTTTTCATTGTGACGTCACAAGTAAAGGAAGTGAATGCTGGACTACAAAGGAGCTGTTTTCAAGCGGTTCAGAGCAGAGTTTTCTGTGGGAGATGGGAACTCCCTTTGGGCTGGACTCTGGGCTTTTTCACTTTGCAAACCTGTTACATGCACAAAAAAGATATATAACTCAATAAAGGAGAGGTAAAAAGCCATAAAGCATAATACCACCTCTTTAATAATTTTGAATTTTAAGTCTGCAAAACTAAAAATCCTTTTTAATGCCAAAAAATTGAAGTTTTTACAGTGCTGACTGTCATCCTGCCTGTAGGCTCCCAGGTTGAGTTTACCCGAAAAAGACAACTTCTATCTGGGTCAAAGTGCCTATATTTGCTTCGGGGCTGCAATTCTTACCTGTCTGTCGTTGTCTCCCCTACTTTCTCCCCCCTCCCTTCCTCTGCCCTCTAGGTGGTGCTTTTGAAGTGAGGCAGCACTCATTCTTCACCGAGGTGAACTGGAACAGCCTGCTGAGGCAGAAGGCAGAGTTCATTCCTCACCTAGAGTCTGAAGAAGACACCAGTTATTTTGACAGTAAGTCGACTGTTGGGGATTCAGGATCCTCTTGGGAAAAAATTTATTCCAGGCATGGACCACAGATCCCTTTGAGCTTATGAAAATCTTATTCATCAAAACAGCTCAGGGTCTTGAATCTCTGAATCATCACCGCCTTTGCCACAACACACTCATTAAGTCTCCCACGTTACCATGATAACTACTGTAAATGTGGAAAGGCTGGTATTAGTGTAATGCACATTTTTTGACTTGAATAGGTAAATTCAGCATGAGCAGGAGTTTGCAGCTTTTCATGTAAGTTAACCTCTCAGTACACAGTGAGGAACATAATGCCGCTGTTCACTGAATATCATTGTAGATCTATGACATCTTTTTACCTTACCTCACCAGCCCGATCCGAGCGCTACCATCATGTGCAGTCATACGATGAGGACGATACCAACGACGATGAGCCTGTGGAGATACATCGCTTCTCATCCTGCTCCCCTCGCTTCAGCAAGGTCACTTGCCTCCTACTTCTCCTTTTTTCTACATAGAGACTGTTCAGTCAGAATCGTCAGTCCACATGACAATACAATCATTGCCCAAAAGAAATTTTGATCTCTCTTGTTGTGTGGACCTGCAGGTGTACAGCAGTATGGAGCATCTGTCCCAGCTGGAGCATAAACCCCCTGGCGTGACTCTAAGGGAGCACAAGGTCCCCAGGGAGGATCGTGTGGCCAAGAGAGAAAGCCTGGGTAGCCTCACCCTGAGGGACAAGAGCTGGAGGACTGGATCACCTGAGATGTGAGAGCAGCTCACAGAAAGTAGTGCAGAAGCTGCTTACTGTCAAATAAAGTTGACAAATGGTCTGGTTTGTTAAAGAGATAGCTAACCCAACAACAAAATAAAATCCATGTTTTACTCTCGTCCATAGAAGTGGATATCAAGCCGGACAGTTTCAGTGTGTTTAATGTCTAATGCTCACGAACACATTCATCGAGAATAAATTAATACCAAAGTGCGACTGCCTTGCTTTTTCAGGAAGCGCTTGTCCTGCTCTGAGACCTCCTTTACCGAGAGCGACTCCAGCCCACCCTCTGGGACGCGAAGACGCTTCTCTGCCCTCATGGAAACACACCGCCTGGCCTCCCCTCTGGAGGTCGACTCTGAGCTGCCTGTCCCTACCAGGCAGCCTCCAGTAAAGGCCAGGGGGACTTCCCTGGAAGGAGCCATAGGTGCCAACACCTCTCAAGGCGATCTGAGACCATTCCTTAAAGACAGCAATGGGTTCACAGCTGGGGGTAAGAAGGGATGAGGCAGCACGGCATAAACAGTTTGAACAGTCTGATGTGTAACAAGAGCGTTTATTTACTGTTTATTTACTACCATGTCACAGACAAGCTTTTGAGGCCTGCTGATGCATCGCTGCCTCTACCAGGCAGTGCCACTGTTCTGGGGCTGCCAGACCCACAGGGGCCCCGTGGGGCCACCACTGACCTTGTGCTGCGGAGGGTTCGCCACCAGCAGCTCTCAGCTGAAGGAGAGAAGCATAACTCCCGGTCCGGAACCAAAGTTATCAAATCTGCTTCTGCTACTGCTTTATCTGTCATCATTCCTGCAGGTAAATGCACCGGTCATTTGACAGGAAATTAAATGCAAAAACATATTTAGAGATAAATCCTGTAATGTAACCTTAACTCCATCCCTCTCTCTTCTCAGTGGAGCAACATGGTGCCTCCCCTCTAGCGAGCCCCATGTCTCCGCGCTCTCTCTCGTCCAACCCCTCCTCTCGTGACTCTTCTCCCAGCAGAGACTACTCTCCCATGGTCAACGTCCCGCATTCTCCAATCACCATCCACCGCTCTGGGAAGAAGTATGGCTTCACTCTCCGAGCCATCAGAGTCTACATGGGAGACAGTGATGTCTACAGTGTACATCACATGGTCTGGGTGAGAGAGCAGAACGAACAGTGTGCTTGCAGAGTTCTTGCGGCTCTAATTAGCAAGCAAAGCTGATATGTTTACTTCTACAACTACTACTACTACCACCACTAATAATAATATACGTTCTTTCCAAATTTCATACATAAAATGCAGCTCAAAGTGCTTACAATGAAATTGTGTAAAACATTTGAAACATTTATAACAAACAAATTAAAAGTTGCCAAGCAGAAACATTAAAATCCAACAAAACAGGGTATACAGGAACAGTAAGAATAAAATCAACTTTCACTTATATTTAATAAAAACAAAGTGACAGATAATTTAAAAGCAAGATTCAAAAGACATGAGAAAAAATGTGTTTTTAAAGGAATTTACACAAAGTTACATGTCAGACATTTACACTGCTCCACAGTTTTAGTGCATAACGCCTCTCCATACTTTTTTCCCTTAATTGTTGGTACATGTAATGTAGTCATAGTGCTCAGTGACCTAAGGCAGTAGCTAGGAGTACAGAGGGAACGACAGGTGAAGGATGGAGGTACTTGTTTTTGTTCAAACCTGTGGTGTTTGCTGTTTTTTGGGGGGTAATGCAGTTGACAGAACATTGACTAGTCAAGGAAAGAGAAAACCAAAGCATTGATAAATGTCTTTACATCAAAAAGAGCAAGATAGGGTCTCACATTTTGCAGTATTTCTCAGGTGGTAGTCATAGACAGCGTTGAGGGTCTAAGGACAGAGCGTGTTCTATGCTGTACAGATTGTAAAGCCCCCCTGAGGCAAATTTCTGATTTGTGAAATTGGGCTGTGAATAAATAAATTGACTTGATTAGTTGTACTAAACTTTAAATCCTTGTCTATGATGATAGCTGAGTTTTTTGCCTCATATTAATTTTTGTCTCCTAGAATCAACACCAATAACTATGGTTTTGTCATTTTGTTCTTATTTAATTTCAAATACGTGTTTCACATCTGTAATATTTTAAGGCAGTCTGCTATTTAGGTCATCGGGCGCTAGAGATATGGACAGTTGTGTGTATATCTACAACATTACACTGTGTTGTCGTATATTTTGGCTGAGTGTATAATTAAAACAGAAATGGCTCGCCAACCTTTCCAGGAGATGTTTCTGCCAGAGTTATCATTATTTGTTTTTGTCCTATCAGCCCCCGTGAGAGCTTTAGCATGCAGATAAACAGCTTTTCTGTGTAAATGCCTAAATCTTTTTTGTTGTAATGACAGCATGTGGAGGATGGAGGTCCTGCCCAGGAGGCTGGACTCAATTCTGGTGACCTCATCACTCACGTAAACGGGGAGTCAGTCCATGGTTTGGTCCACACAGAGGTGGTGGAGCTCATTCTGAAGGTGAGGACTGCCTACCTAATTTCTATATACATTTAAGATTTTTACGAGACACATTGGCTTCTAAAATAATTTATATAAATATATATATATATATAATCTACAGAGTGGAAATAAGGTGACCGTTACGACGACTCCATTTGAGAATACCTCTATAAAAGTGGGTCCTGCCCGCAAGTCCAGCTATAAATCCAAGATGGCACGGCGCAGCAAGAGGACGGGAGCCAAGGAGGGACAAGAGTGTGTTACTGCAAACTGGATACATTTCATTACAAGAATACATGATCTTTTGTGTTTTACATGCGCTTTTCTTCTCACCATAGAATTTTTTTGTCTTTTCAGGAAGAAGCGCAGCTCCCTGTTCAGGAAAATTACCAAGCAGTCCAACCTGCTCCACACCAGCCGCAGCCTCTCCTCTTTAAATCGCTCTCTTTCGTCTGGAGACAGTCTCCCAGGCTCCCCAACCCACAGCCTCTCCGCCCGCTCACCCACTCAGAGTTACCGCTCCACTCTTGAATCCCCTCACTTGGGTTAGTGTGAAACGCCTGGAATGCACGTGTGTTCTTACCCCCTTGACTTCCTGCTAGGCCTAAAAGTGATCACTTAGTGAGGATAATATATTTTTAAAAACAACAGGGGGTGTATTAAAAGCTCTTAAATCTTGATCCTGTGGACCAATGATTTTATGAGTGGGCCTCCAATTTGTTTGTTTGTGAGCACATGGACAGTGCGCTTCACTTCCTGCGGTTGGTTTTACGCTATTCTGCCGATCTATAGTTGTTGGCGGTAATGGGCCAACAAATGCAGCAATGCACCAACAAAGGCAGTAAAGAAGACTGCTAGTCAGTTAACATGGATGTAAATAATGCAGGGTTTCAAAAATAATAATCTGTGGTAGGAAAGCACTCTTTAGTTACTTTTTTCATGTTCTTTATCTGTTGTCATCCTATTTTGTCTCTTCTCTCCTGATCCGTTACATAGTTTCAGGAAGCATATAAATATTTTAAAAGTATAAGAAACACATTTTCAAGTTTACTGTGAGAATTTCAAGTCCTGTCAGAAATGCACAAATACAATGACAACATATTGTGATTGAAAAGTTAAATGTATTTCCTCTCCTCTCCTCAGGCACCTCCTCCCAGAGCAGCTCCCCGGCATCCAGCACCCCGAACTCCCCAGCAGCCTCTCACCACATGAGGCCCAGCTCCCTGCACGGCCTGTCTCCCAAACTTCACCGCCAGTACCGCTCTGCACGCTGCAAATCTGCAGGCAACATCCCTTTGTCCCCCCTGGCTCACACCCCCTCCCCGACCACATCCTCTCCTCCACCTCTCTCTGGCCACACGGTAGGGAGCTCCAACACCACACAGATGTTTCCGGTCAAGCTGCACTCCTCACCTCCTGTTGCCCGCCCTCGTCCCAAAAGTGCAGAGCCTCCCAGGTCGCCCCTGCTGCAGCGGGTGCAGTCGGCGGAAAAGCTAGGAGCACCAATTCTGCCTTCTTCCTCTTCATCATCATCGTCGCCTTCTCCTCTGACAGGTGGGGTGTCGTTACGCAAGCATAGCCTGGAAGTGGCGCATGGTGACTACAGGAGAGAGTCCTTCCACTGTGAGCACAGCCTACAAAGTCTGCTAGAGATAGAAGGAGAGAATGGCCCTGCTCCCCCATCTCCTTCATCATCATCCTCCCCCTCTCCTCCCATGGGAGGGGAGATTGGAGGCCTGAAGCCTCTAAGGAGGCTGGGAAGGCAGGAGTCACCGCTCAGCCGTGACACACTGCTCACAGCAAGAGAGAAGGATACTCAAACCACAGCATCTGAGCTCAGCCAGTTGCAAACTGAGGGCACAGCTGCTAAAGCTGAGCCCCAAACCAATGTTGTTGTAAGTCAAACATTATCCTCTGTTGATGTTCTGAAGAAAAACATAAGTGTATCTGCGGTGGAGACAAAGTCCAGTCCAGCACTGGTTTCATCCACAACAGAGGCCAATCCTAGCCCAGGGGACAAACCCCAAGATGCAAGCAGTTCCAGTTCTGAGGCAACAGGCTCCAAGAGTAAACTCAGTGAGAAAATATCAGTTCCTGGCACATCAAAGGGCCTCCAACAACAAGACAGTAAGCAACAGAGTGTTCAGACAGGCAGTGGACCTGCACCTAAAGCTAAGGAGAAGACTGAGGAGAAAGTGAAAAGCACTGCAGGTACAGACAAAGGAAACATGCAGAAAGTCTCATCAGCAGAGCAACCCAAGCCACGTAAAGGCCCAGAGGCAGAAGAGACAGGAGGCATCGTTGGTGAAAAAGCAACAGAGACGACCAAGGTCAAAGGACCTGCGCCCCCAATTCCCACACAGGTTCAAACCCATGCTGCAGCTCATGTGCTAGCTGCTCCCAGACCCAAAGTGGAAAGGGTATCAAACAGTTACCGCGGGGCCAAGGAGGAGAGGGCCCACTTGGAGGTCCTGGAAGAGAATCCCATGTCGCCCTCCTCTAATGCAGCTTCACCCTGCTTGAGCAAGTCTCGCCCTATGTCTCCGGGAGAGAAAGCCAGCTTTGTCACCCAGCTCACGAGTGTGGCCAAAACAGTGCTCGGGCCTATGAAAGGGGGATTACAAGAGGGAGCCAAGGTAAAAGACACCTCCAAGTCAAGCGAGGAGAAGCGAGGGAACACGGCAGGAAAACCAGAGGCTCCATCTGGGGGCGGGCGTCGGGGAGCGCAGACAGCCACATCAGCAAGCTCTGGCACAGGCCAGTCTGAGAAAGGAAACAGTCGGAGCTCCAAGCATCATTCGTGATACAAGAGCTTCAGAAAGAGTCAGACTCTCCCATGCAATGCCTTTTACTGTAGCATCACACCGACATATCACAAATAAACATGACTTTGAATGGAGGGGACACAGAAATGCCCGAAGAAATAACAGATGACATGTGACATGAAGATGTGAACAAAGATGCATCAGCCATGTTGGAAAACGTGCACTCATGGTGTCATAATGTAAGCCCGTGTATGTACTGTATGTTCATCACAATGTGTTGTGTATATAGGAAAAAATGTCATAATGCATGTCTGACGCTGTATATGGAAAATGAAAGAATATTTAAAAAGATGAAGAATATAAAGCAGACCTTAAGATGGTGAACACTGTGAACATCTTTTCAACCGACCACAACAGACAAACTGTTAACTATGTGTAAACAAGCAGAATCCAGTTATAAACGGGCCTTACTCCCATTTCAGATCAGCTCCAATTGTAATTTAGTTCATGTGTAAGTTTTTACTTTGGTTGTAATTGTAGAAGACAAACACACACTGTATTTCCTTAAAGGTCAGTTACTGAAAGAGAATAGGCTCATGTCGTGTAGTGAGGAATAGAACAAACGGGACCCAGATACCAAAATGCTTGCAGTGATGTACTTTTTGGATGGGCCAATCGGCTGGTTTGCTGTAGATCTGTTTAAGGGCTGAATTTCAGTGGAAAGGAAAGAGGTAGGTGAACTTGCACAGGGACACTATGCAATTTGCTAATAACGCCACTTTTTTTTTGGTGTCCCCAATTACTCAGTTTACATTGTGCTGCGGACAAGAAGAGAAGACAGAGAAAAGGGTTGCAATAAGCCGAGAAAACACAGCGTTGTCTCCATTGATAGTAGTGAAATGTGCAATGATATATTTTAGGCTGTTGAGTTAGTGTGTTCGGAGTGCAGTGAGGAGAAAAATTGCGGAAAGAACCATAATGAAAGTAGGCTAGAAGATGCTCTTTCACTCGCTCTTTTCTGTTTATGCAGATGTACGGTATATTGTGTAATGTTAGGTGTGAAGGAAAGTGCCAGTCTTTTTATTTAGAGATAATGTGACTGTTTTTGTTTACACTTAAATGTATGATAATATGCAATCCAACAGTGCCCAGGTCCATAAAACTGAGCACCCTTGTCAGTGAAATAGAGGTAGACTATACACAAAGCCAGGAGTAGTCTTGTTTGTTCTTGTGTATTACAGAGAAATGATCTTGTTCATTTTGGGACACCAGGCTCAGACCTGTCTTAGACTGCCCCCTTGTGGGCAGCTTCTCATGACACCAGTAGTCCTGAGGTACAAAGAATAATAGGTGTATTTCTTCTGCCTGTGGATCTTTCCATGTCATATAACTATTCGGATGCATACTTCCTTTGTTGATGAACACATGTAGATCAATTTCAGATGAGTTTTGCAGTCTGAGTTTAAAAAGTCTTGAATTTATCCATTAGGATGTAGTGGGCATCAGAAGTGTTAGCCCAATGTTTGGACATTAATCACTTGTGGTTTTGTGGGTAATGTGAAAAATCTGCACTTTATTTTGTGTCAAATATTTTTATTTACTTGTTCATTTAATACTTTTTCTATTTGTTCTATTGATTAAAGTGTTTTATTTATTCAAACGTTTTTACATAACATCAGTTAGTGAATTTCTGCGTTACTGCTGAAATTAGTTATTTATAAATTTTACATTTTGACTGAGAAACCTACCAAATCTGTGTGGCTGTCCCATTGTGTACAGTTTTGACTCTGTCATTCAACAAGTCCAAAGTCGTAAAATTACTGTCATGCCCATCTTGTCCAAGTGTTTGACTTCTTTTTTTCTAGTTCTTGTTGTTTTCCATTGCATTGCTACATATTTATTAGCCACCATTGTGAAATAAACCAATGCAAAAAAAGCCTATAGTGCAGAAATGTAATAAAATGCAGAGAAACCCCTTGTTTTGTCTGACCTTTTTTTCAGATAAAACTACATAATGGTATAAAATGATCACCCAGAGGGATAATCAGGGGCTCCAGCTGTCAGAGGGTAGGATTAAATATTGTTTTGTACACGGCTGTGACTTCATGATAGTATCTAGGTGTACGAGGCTGATAAAGGGGTATCGCCCAGTTTGTATACATCTGCAGCTGCTTTTTTTCTGGATCAGTCATAACGTGCAAAAACCCACACAACTTCTGTCTGTGGTAATATCAAGGTATTTCTTTGTGAAACTTTAAAGTTTTTGTAATGGGATAACCACAAATGTGGCCAAAGAAGTATTTACAGTTTATAGCTTATTCAGGTATGACATTTATGTGATTATAGGCAATGTTAGAAGCCTATTGATGCCATGCCATAAGTGTTTTTTGGCCTTCTTTGCAATTTTCTGTGCCAAACAATCCAGTCCTTTTATTTTTTTTTACCAGTTTAAATAGTCCTACTACAACCCATACAAGTTTTCACTTGCCAAATAGTGATTGCAGGATCTAGCCTACTTTGTGACTGACAGCTTGTTTCTGCCTTGGATAACTTTCTTTCACTCACACTGATGGTTAGCCTATATTTTAAAGATTCCTTCCAGTCATTTTTACCAGTTGAAATAGGCTAGATTTAAAGGGCCCCTACCTGATTAGGCTTCTATAATGTTTTTTAATGACTTGATTTTATTTTAGCCAAACCATGACTGACTAAGAACATTATGTTCCAGGGGAGTGGGTTAGGGTAACCGCAGTTAGTAGCATAATCTACACCCTTGGCTTTTCCCAGTAGTAAAGGTAGACATGAGTATTCTGCAAAGGAAAAGAGAATGGTGAATTAATGAGCTGGGAGTTAAAACAAGTATAAATAAATAAATAATCATTAATTTTGCTGACGCTTTTATCCAAAGCGACTTACAATTGCTATAGGGGTGGTGGTTAGGAATGAGGTAACCTGGGAATAGTTATAGGCCTACCTATTATCTTAAACTCTACACAGATGGGTCTAAGAACAAGGATTGTGTGGGAGTGGGTGTACGTCCCTGAGATTAAAATATCTACGTCCCAGTCTGACAAGTAAATAATATAGCAGAAATAGTGTCAGCCAGTAGGTTGAAGAGGTCAGACCTGATAGGGTAGTTATATGCAATTGATTCAAAAACTGTCAGACTCATTGAATTTTATAGCTTGATAAGACTCCATAGATGTGGTATAGAGGTACAGGTCTATTGGATGCCAGCACTTGAGGGGTTGAAAGGAAATTAGTGTGCTGATAATCTAGCAAAAATGGACATTGCAAACGGTAATAACAGTGGGATACCAGTTCCACTTGGACAAGGAGAAGGGAATGGAGATGTGGCAGTATGTATGGGGGAAAAGAACAGTGACCATGGTGTGGACTGTGGAGTTAAAGAAATTGTGGAACCTGCCATGTTGCATTTCTATAGACTAGGGTAAACAGGAAGGCACGCTTTACTTTATTAAGTGACTTGAGGTTGTCAGGAAGAATTTAATAATGACATGATGTTATCTTAGGCTATGTGCGTGCAACTTAAAGTTGTTGGCGATCCGCCAGCAATCCGAGAGAAGAAGAAGAAGAAGAAGAAGACGAAGAAGATAATCCGGGGCTCACTATCATTGGTCCTCTGTTGACCAATCACAGCACCGCCAACACGTGACCAGTATAAACAGGAAGTGAGTGGGACAAGTAGTTCACTGCTCTGCTGTCTTTCGAAGCTCGAGCGTAGATTATTTAATCGAAACGAAAACGGGCTGGCACCTTCAGTGAAATTCATTAAGTGACTTGCTCTAATTTAAGGAGACAGAATGACCATGCCCGAATGAAGGTAAAAGATGACTGTCATGCATTAATAATTTTAATAAATTTGGCTGAGCGCGGACGGGCTCTGAAGTTCGATGCCAAAAAGTAAACGGGTGGACATTTTTATACCTTACATGTTTTTAGACCTCGAGTTGTATTTAATTCGTAGTATCAGAAATCTTGCAGAATAACATGTCAAGAAGGACAAATGGGCACCATTTTGTTTCTTATTTTGTCTAACCAGCAGTTTTTAAAAGTTACATTTCATCACATTAAGTCACTTGTCATGATGAAATGATCAACAGACTTGCCATTGATTTATTTTCTATAAGCACTTCCAAGCATGTAGTACTATACAGAGTATCTGTATGAAAGTAACATAAATGGGGATTTTATTGTGTGAGTTAAATATGAACATGTTCAGCTACAAAAGCTCTACATAAGTTGAACATTTTACCACATGTATGATTGTTATGGATGCTCTCATATAGGTTTTTGAGCGGTGGGTTAGTTCTGACATGGAAAAGGAAGGAAAACTTGATTTTTAACTAGATATTTTTTTAATGTACTACATTAACATACACTCATGATGGATGGGGATGGAAAGTAACTAAGTACGTGTTGTGTAAGTATTTAAGTACTGCAGCACAGTTTTTGAGGTAGGGCTACTTGTACGTGAGTGTTTCCATTTTATGCTCCTTTAATCTACTCTGCTACATTACAGATTGTAATATTGTACTTTTTACTCTCCTACATTTATCTGAAAGTTCTCAGTTCATTTTCTGATTAAGATTTTATATAAAAAAGATATGAAAACCTAATGAAGTACAGCACATTTGCAAAGATTAAACCAGTTTTCCAGTAGGGCTGCAACAATTATTATTAAAATTATTTAATAATTAATAAGTACTTTTGCAATTAATACTTAAAGTACATTTTGCTGATAATACTAACTTTAATTTTAAAACATTTTCAGTGCAGGACTTTTACTTGTAATGGAGTGTTTTTACATTGTTGGATTGGTATTTTTACTTAAATAACTGAGTACTTTTTCAACCACTGATTACACTACTGGTTTATACAATGTGTACCCATGTAGCTGCACATATTGTGACAGTGAATGTGTGACTGCTGCTTGTTGCAGTCATCCTGTCCTACTGCAGCTAACTGGACATATCTGACATTCCTTGAGTCACACGGTGCGGTCACATGGTTTCCCTCTTTGCTAACTGTCATGGAGAATTATTAACATTTACCCATCAGTTCCAGGGGCAGAACGTTTTTATATTGCATGTGGCTGAATAACCCATCAGGGTCTTGTGTCACATGTATGTGATGTTGTTTTATGTTCCTTCTGTGTCTTCGTAGGCTGCTATAGTGATAAGGAGCAGTTCTCCAGTCTAGGTCATCTCCAGTTGTTATGAATCCCAGCTCCTCCTTAGCTCACTGTGAGGGCCAGTCCCCTGTAGACGACCAAATGGACGACTGGCTCTTCCTCTCCACTGAATCTGCTGGCCCTCAGGTCCTGGCAGTGAGCAGGGAAGACCGGGACACAGAGGAGCGAGGCAAACTCAAATCCAAGTTGGTCTCGGCATGGAACAGTGTCAAATATGGTCTGACATAGTAACTGTTTTCTATTGTTACTATATATTAAGACCAGATCTGATTGTTACCTTTTCTCTTGTCAGATAAAACTGTTTTCCTTCCTTCTTCCTTTTTTAAAGCTTCAGGCTGGCCCTTGATGCAGAAATCCAAATTCAGCAAGAGTTCTCCTGTGATCATGCTTGGACGGTCCTATGAGTTGAAGGATAAAGGTGAGGCCTTCATACCTCCTGAAATGATCTCGTTCATTTGATTCTGAAACCAACCGGAAATTTTAATTCAAGCTCTGTACCTTTGTCAGAGGAGAGAGACTGTTTCCGTCGCTCCTTTGCATCTCTCCTGTGGTTGACGTACAGACGAGGTTTTCATCAGCTGGCGGGCTCCTCTCTGACCACCGACAGCGGCTGGAGTTGTGTTTTACGCACGGGGCAGATGCTGCTGGCACAAGGCCTGCTCCTACACCTGATGCCACCAGGTGACAGTACACACAGGCACACTGTAGTGTTATCTATCTTAATATCATTGTCAGGTAGAATCAGATGCTGTGCTTTTTAGCTAGGCTAGTTAGCTTTAAGCAGGACTAATTTAACTGGTGTTTTTTTTCTCCATTACGATTTAGATTTAGCTAAGATGTTGGAGCATCAAAATATATTTTTCAATTACTGGAAACTCACTGTCTGTAAATTAGCTTCAACCAACCTGCTGTTTGGTTTTTATGTCTGTTTTGTACTGTTTGTTTTGACACTTTTTTGGGAGGGGGGGGGTTACACATTTAATACTTTTTATATGTTAAAATAATATGTCAAAAAGACAGATTCTTATCTTGAATTTTGATCAAATATTTAGTTATTGTGGCTTGGCTTTTTACGGCAGTACAGGGTTGTCATGCTAATTGTGAACATAAGCAGACTTCTAAATGCATTACACACAAGTGTAAATATCTGTACAAAAGAGAACAAAATAAGAAAATATGATATTGAAGTTTCTGTGCTGAACGGGGGTAGACGTAGGTCACATCTACTCATAGTCAAAAAAAATTATAAAACCATAAATTCACTAAAGAAAATCAATACAATATTTTTTTGTGATTGGACTAGAAATGTGGGTCCATAGTAATTTAGTAGTTAAAGAACACTGTTACATAGGGACTTAAAATATCAAAAGCTGTAAACTGTTAGTTTTATTCCCCTCATTCCTGAATGACAAATTGTGAGTGAAACCACATTTTCTTCTCTGTTAACGACAATGGGAAAACAAAGCAGTCTATCCAGGTGAAAAGCAGATATCAGGTGTGTCTTTAGTTACATAGTACAAAACTTATTTTACTGTATCTTTACTTTCATTTGGAGGTTGGACTTGGTCTGTGAGCCACCATGCGGTCAAAGATGACATGGACCTGCTGGTGAATCGTTCCGCAGACGGTGGACAGCGTGAAGGGTCCAAAACGAGGTGTCGAAGGCTGAGCTTGGATTCCTGCTTGGACAGACCCATGGAGGCTAAACACAGAATGGTGGTATCGTGGTTTGCAGACCATCCTACAGCGCCTTTCGGGATACACCAGCTGGTAGAGTTGGGCAAAAGCTCAGGGAAGAAGGCCGGGGACTGGTACGGACCTTCCATTGTGGCACATATCCTCCGGTGAGATGTGAAGTCATGATTTACCAGTCCAATTATCCTTACCAACGTTTATAAAGATGTAACATCCTCCAGTAAATTTAAATTTTTGTTACAGGAAAGCTGTGGCAGCATCTGCAGACCTTCCCAATCTAGTCATATATGTTGCACAAGACTGCACCGGTGAGTAATGTCTTCAATCTGTGTATTTGCTCTCTCCTCTGATGCAAATGCAGCTGTGCTCAGGGACGGACAGTTGTACAAACAGAGAATTGGATCAGTGTTATATGCTTATTTAGACATTCCTCTTTATTATTGAAGAGGTATTTCATTTTAGTATTTTTTTTTAATTTTATTTAGACAGTTGTAAACTAGAGAACACAGTTGCACATACTGACAGCCTCATAACTATAGTTTTAATACAAAATGAAAATGCTCATAACTCACTCACCCTCACTAATCATGTTAGCCTGTATAGCTCCATTTTGGATTACACAGTAAAAGCAGCTGAGGAAAATACTTTTGAGCTGTAAATTGTTTTCCATGTGAGGGAGATGTTTTTTATGAAGTACTTTTGGGTTCCCTCGCAATACATTTTGCACTCCATACATTTATAACTCCGTACTCCTTTCAAAAGGCTGAGCTCTGACAGTAAACAGCCACTGACTGTGAGCACAGCTGGGGCTGTTTTGTCCTTGGTGAAGCTGTGGATGTGGTTATTGCTCGGTCCACGGCTGCATATGTGGTTAAATCTATGACGCTATAGATATGGCTTTCGGTAATTTTAACCTTCTTTGGATATCTTTACTTCTCCTATTAACATTAGCCAAGAAAGCCTTATCTACACATATGACACATGTGACCTCCAGAAGGAGTTCAGGAATACAGTAACTTCACTGCAATGCTCAGCCAGCACAGTCATGTCAACTCACTCAGGAGTTACTGATCCATGTGGACGTATACGTGTGTCTCCGTGTTTTCAGTCTACTTGGAGGATGTGACAAAGTTGTGTGAACGGCCTCTCCCGCAGTCCTGGAAGTCTGTCATCATCCTGGTTCCTGTTCGGCTTGGAGGACAAGATCTCAATCCCTCCTACATCACCTGTGTCAAAGTATCCAAACCATCTTTTATACATTCTCTCCATTATACATCCAGTGTAAACTGAGTAGTTTATTGGGAAACATTTAACACCAGTGGCTCTCAAAGTGGTGGGGTCCTTGTGGCTGTAATTCTTTTACCAGTTTCCACCAAAAGTAGTACAGCTACACTATAATTTATTATAAAGTAACTGATTACAGTATTTTAACTTTGGGTTTCAGGTTCAGTAATAAAGCAACATCCCCCTACATGTTACTCTGTAGTCTGAAAACAGAAAAATCCCTGCTCTGAAGCAAGCAAACAATGATGAATGAATGAGAACAAACAAAACAACTTATTCCTCGATCTTTTCCATAGAAACTCTTGACATTACAATGCTGCATTGGAATCATTGGGGGGAAACCAAAGCACTCTTTGTTCTTCGTCGGCTTCCAGGGTATGTGCGGTACAATATAAATAATAATTACTGTGCTCATCTGTTTGACGTCAGTCCTTTCACTTTTTATTCCTTCCCCTTGGCCCTGCTGTGCAAAAGATGACCATCTGCTGTACTTGGACCCTCACTACTGTCAGCCCACAGTGGATATAACAAAGGAGAACTTTCCCTTAGAGGTATGAGGAAGTACTATTTCTCTTCTTTTTGCTTTCCGTTTTGTTTCCTCCTGTGACAGCTGTTAACCAGTGGGTTCCCAACCTTTTTTCAGATGTAGTCCCAAAGCCTTATTAGATGACCCTTCATCAGTACAATTAAAAGTACCCTTCATCAACACCGCCAGTCATGTTCCAATTGTGTTCATTTGAATTGATTTTAAACTGCATTTAATTAAACACTTTTAACTATATAATGGATATTCTTAGAAATTTAGCTGCATGTGTTTTGGTTTGTTTAACTTGCTTTCAGGCTACTTGTTGCAGAAGCTAGATATTTCAACCATTTATCCATTTAAGCAAACTGTTTCAACCATTTATAAATTACTTCTAGCTAACATTCGCTAACTATTTAAACTTCCTTTATTTGTAACTCTTTCGACTATTTATCCAATACTTTTGGCTACCTCTGCCTTCCCTGACTTTTAGCTATTTCACTTATGTATTTGTTATTTTTAGCTATTTTGACCTTTTTAGCTATTTTTTACTTTGAGTTGTTTTGACCATTTAACCATTCTTAGCTTATCTTTTCAATCAATTATCCATTATTTTCAGCTAGCTATTTAGACTAATTGCAACTCTTAATGTACTCTGCCATCTATCCATTTATCTCCTGGCAACTGCAAAAGTACCCCCTGAGTTACAAGTACCTGGTTGGGAATCGAATCGATAACATCCACATCAGACCTAATAGAAATGTTTTCTGACTCCAATGAGACCTATTTCTCATCAGTATTCTTTTCTTGTGCTTTGTCTACACACCACTTGCAGTCGTTTCACTGTAAAAATCCCAGGAAAATGGCTTTCTCTCGCATGGACCCCAGCTGTACCATAGGATTCTATGCTAAGGACCAAAAGGACTTCAAATCACTGTGCACAGTTGTTAATGAGGTATGTGATTGGGTTATTTGGGTCTCTATTCATGGAACCCTTGGATGGTTAAAATGCAGCTGTGTAGCTTTTGGATAGTATAGCATAACTCAATATTTGTCTCTTAGTGTGCAATTGTCATACATGCAGAAAAGTGATGATGTCATTTGACAAAACAAAATGTTTTAGGGTTGAATCTTGATTGTCTTGAACTGGTTGAGTTATTGTTCTGTTTCTCCCATAGACTCTCTCCACATCTGCAGAGACATACCCCATGTTTATATTTGCAGAAGGAAAAAGTCAGGAGGAGGAGTCGGCAAGCAATACACCCACAAACAATGTCACCTACATCCAGAGGAAGAACGAACGGAGAGGAACCGACACTAGCATGGACGAGTTTGTTCTGTTATGAACATAAGAAGATAAACTCTTCCCTCAAGGCTGTACAGTGATCAATGATGTGACAGTTAAGCTGTGTATCGACTACTGAGCGTAAGAACAAAGTCCTCAACATCCACTAGCAGCAAGCTCAAGGGACTCCCTAAAGGTTTTGTAAAATGTTCAGGTAATATTTTTTTATTGCGGTTTTGTGCTCATTTGTGTTTTTATTTATTGTTTTAAGAGGAGAACATTTAGATATTATTCAAATTGAAGGGTGAAGGATGGTTTCTGTTTTGCCATCTCAGCCTTTTTGTGTTAGTCCATGAAATCCATGTTCTTGAAAACTTAATTTATTCAAAAGAATAGAAATAGAATAAATGATAATGATTTCCTTCCAGGGACAAACTTAAGGCAGGTATTACTTTGAGAAACACTCTCTCACTGTTTCATGTCATGTGACAGGATGTGCTGCCTTTGAATGGATTAGAACATTGGATTCCTGTGAACATGTGACTCACATGAGAAACACAGAAAGAACATGGCTTTACTGGAGAAGAAGTTAAATGTTGTGAATGTACTCTTGCAGGAAAAGGACAATTTACTGAAAATATTATTATTAGCGGGATCGTTTTATGCTGTCTTTTATCTGAATAAAAACAATGTAAAGACAAAAAGACCGGAACTCACCACAACACCATCCTCCTACACCGTATTTACATGGTACCTATAGTTACTAAGTTATTACTGTGGTGTAGTGGTGACTTTAAGTGCTGCTTTCTGAGCTTTTAGGGACTGTCTGAAAAGTATTGGGGTGGCAGGCAGATCTTTTATAAAAAGTGAGGTCCTACGCTGCATGATCAATGACATTTATAACCTCACTGGAGCAAAGCACATTCTACCTCCGGCTAACAGGAGGTAGAATGTGCCTGACTGGACGGCAGTGCTTTTATGCCCTGCTCCTGCAGTCGGCAACAGCTCACGTTTGACTGTTAAGTCGGCAAAAGTCAGCCGCAGTCCTCTCGAACGCACCTATTGACTTTGGTGATCCCCCAACTTTTCCTCAATCACCACCATGGTGATACTGGTTTTAAGTAAAATGTGTCAACAACTAATGGATGTTCTGGGATTATAAAAAGTTGAAACACTGTACTCTGCCCTCCCAAACAATATAGACTGCATTCCCTTGAGCAAGTATGAAAAGTACAGAAACCTCCTCCTTTTCTGACCACCTACCACCCCTAATAATTTTTATACAGTCCCTTACATGCCTTACTCTGTAGGCAAAGCCCTCATGTCTCGACCATACTGCTGGAAATACAGATGGGCATGGTACTGAATTTCAGGCAGTACTAGACGTATACAGAATCCCTGCTCCTGCTTGGTCAGGTTCCCCTGTACCTGATAACCCAAGATAGTGACTGAATCACTCTGCCAAGGTCTTACTAGGTCCTCAAGTTCCCCAGGAGGCACCCCATTCCTGGCCACACATTTCTGTCTGATTGTGTCTGTGGAGGCCCGCAGTAGAGCCACCTCTCTGTTCAGCCTCTCCAGCCCATACTGCTCTGCCTTCTCCCAGAAGACCTGGAGGAAATAGTCATACAGCAACACGTCCAGGCTGTTCCAGGCCCGGATCCTGGCTTTGGTTATGTCGTCCAGCGGAGTGACATCCTGAGGAGAGCGAGTGTTAAGGCGAACGTAGGCTAGTTCCTCAAGCTTCAGGTTCAGCAGGGCCCCCAGGAGGACCAGGGACTCATCAAAATGCTCTGCGATCATAACTAGCTGGAAGGTCTCCTCCAGCAGAGTTAGGTCAGCTGGCCAGGAAGAGATCCACTGCTGGCTGTTGAGACCTAAATCAAAGCTCATGGGATTCTTTCCTAGACCATTACCAGGCTCGTTGGGGTCCCAGAATGAATCCGGAGACTCCAGGAAAACCGACAAGGCTGATTTGTGCTCTGCTGTCTGTTTGGCTAAGGTGAAAGCAGGAACAGTGGTGGTGTAATAGGAGAAAACGGACTCAAATGTCTGTAGAGGTTCACGAAGGATGGTGATGTAGATGGCGTTTGGTGGCATCACCTGTTTCAGCTGTACCACGTCTAGACGCATATGGCTACAAAGTATGTCGTACTGAGAGTAACCATCGGGTAACTCGTCCACAAATTCTGCCCTGAATCTGGAAAGGACAAAGGAAGGTGTAGTTTGACAGTCGCACCAAAAGCAGAGCTATCCTAGAGATTTGAGATGCGTGTACTAAAGCATAGTCAGGGTAGCGTACTTATCTGGATAGCCGAACTGGTAGGTGTAATGAGGGAAAGCGAATGTGGCTCTGTTCTTCTCTCCCATGCGAAACAGCAGATTTTGGACAGTACTGCTTCCTGTCTTGTGTGTTTTAAGGAAAACAACAGGAGGACTCCGTGTCCTTTTCCTCAGTATATTATAAATATTGGCATCCATATGATCCTGTGCACCAGAGGGCTGAGTGTTACTTCTTCTTTTGTGGTCTTGGTATGGTTTGTTAGGTCTGTGATTGGCATTCCCACCATAAGCTAGTCCCTCTCTATTCTCCACTGGCTGCTTACTCCATCCTTTGTGCCAAACATGAGGGCTTTAGAAAGAAAAGAAAATACAAGGATTCAACAAAATAAGTACATATTTCATAATAATATATGCAAGATTGTAAGCCTTGCTGAAATAATAATTGTTAAATGTGGATTTCAAACTGCTGTAGTGCAATTTTACTATTATGTACACTGCTCAGTATTGTCAAAAAAGCAGTGCTACAGAATAACTGCAGACTGAGGCATACAGTGTAGGGAGTTAAATCCTGTTACTTACCTTGATTGTTGCAACAAATGACTACCTATAAGTACAAGCAGAAAGGTAACCCCCAAGGTCACCATGAGACCTGCCACACGGTATCTCCAGAGCTGGGTGGCCAACAAGTGGAGGGTCATCTCTCAGCAGTCCAACCTGACCACACTTTGTCTTCTAGTGGTTTCCTGTCTGTGAGGAGCTCCTAAGAGTGGGACTACTGTCAGCAGATTAAAGACATTGGCACAACCCTAACCTCACCTTCCTTAAGCTGATCAGTCACATGTGTCAACAGGACTTTAGCATGGAGCAGTAAATAACTTTATCGTGCAAAAAAAAATAATATACTAATGATGCTGGAAACGTGCGTGCTGTTTGTGTGTGTGTGTGTGATGTGCATACACAGTACACATTGTCAGTAATGTAAATTACTAAAAAGGCATTCAACTCTACGATTAAAGTAAATAAATATCATGGCCTAAATTTTGTTGGTAAATGTAAGTACTGATTAGTATTGAAGAGGGCTTAAACGATGCAATTAGTTGATTAATAGAAAATGAACTATTTTAATCATCATCATTTAAAGGAAAGGGTAACCTAAATATAACTGGACCTGCATTTAAAGAAGTCATCTTTGGTTTTGGGAATTTGATCAAACTAACAGGACGAAACAGATTAATCTACAGAGTGCTCGTCAGATTAATAGATAATATAAATCAACTTTAGTTTCACCCCTGGCTTTGAATAACTGGTGTGTTTCCAGCACAAGAATCCAAACGCCTGGGGGAATAGTGAAATCGAAACTGCATGCTATTTTCTCTCCATTACTCCCAGTCCCTGCCTTGTTTCGTCTGATGCCTTGCCCGTATACGAGTATTTTCACGTTAAAATAAACGGGCAGTGAAATGATCAGTCTTGCCGTCTCTTCCACAATACTGTGTTTAACTCGCGTTCCCATCCCCCACGCCGGCTTCTTGCTCTTTCATCCCCCACTGTAGAGCAGCCTTTACTGGGCATGCGGGAAGTGGGTGAGAGGCGGGTGGGGGCGCTGCAGAGTCGTACGGGCCGTCCCTGCGATACAATCTACCGAGAGAGGGGGGTGAAGGGAAAAAACCGACTGGGTAGGTCGGTCTTTGTTTCTGGCTAGGAGGAAAACCAAGAGGCATTGTAGCCGGTGAGGATTCAGACATCACCGTTCACCACTTGTGTAAGTCAGCTATAATTTTGCTGTGAAGTGAAGAGAGATCTGTCTGTGTTTTGCGCTGCTGTTGGAGGATAACATGTGCTTTAACAGGGTATTTTTCTTGTGGCGAAAAGGACGAGACCGACATTACAGTGCCGCTGCTGTGGCGCGACACTGTGCAATGAATGAAAATTGTTTTTGGAAATGTGCTTAGAGCGGAGCACCGATCCAAGGGTAGCCTACGGGAGGCGCGTTGGATCAATCAGCTCCAGTGATGAGGGATGCTCTAACTAACCTTTCACTTGTCGCCGCATCTGGCCAAACATCTCGCTAAACAACACATTTTGTGCTTAATTGGCCTGGTGGAGCATGGCCGGCTAGGCTAACTCAACTAGCTCGCTAGCATGCTAAGCACCGTCAGCAGCCAGCTTATGTTGTGGTATCAATACAGGCTTATACCTAGCAGGCTAGTCCGAGCCGGGCTTGTGCTCTTTGTAGCTTTACCGTCAATTTAGTGTACGTTTACGGTAAACCAGTTGTTCAGCGAAGATCAGCAAACTTTGTGTTGCATTATGTGAAGCAGGAGGTGAAAACGATGGATTTACAGTAGGCGAACGGACGTAATGTACCGTCAACTATTAAATCCGGCTAGGCCAGGCTAACGCTAGCAAAGCTACCAATGCTAATAATAGCCAGCCTGAGTTAACTGTGATTTCCTTGTAAATATAAACATTCTAAAAACTGGACGGACACAAAGGCTTTACACTGAACAGCTGTTCTCTCAATCACTTTTAATAGACGTCTCTGTGTGTGCACTGAATGGGTTTTATCTTGTTGGATAGAGTCTCGTCTAACTTGCATAGATTTTTTTTTTCCGCCATAGTTTTGACTCATGAAAGGGCAGTTTAAATTATTTCTTTACGGTCCACTGTGTGTATGAAGCTCACATTTTGTAGTACAGTTACATCTCTATAGTCCTTAAATTGTTAATTACATGTATGATATGTACCGTTAATGTTCCTGTTCCATTCAGCAACTGACCATCTGTCACAATTTAAGGGTTCAGTGCATCACTCAATAACAAAAACTTGGTATTTTCCTGTTATTAGTTTTGGTTCTAGTTCACACAGCAGCAGAGGGGCATTTTGTGTGTGGTATGCGCTTTGCTAAACACCAAACAATATATTTGAAGAACACAACAAAATTATAAGATAATAACTTAACATGAGCAATGATCCACAGAGGTTAATAAGAGCTACTTTCACCACCAACTGCCTGAACTGTTGACTACACAATTATATCTGATTGTGATTTACGGTGTAACCATAGTTTACATATGTAATATTACAGTGCTTTGTGAGCTTGTTATTGGGGTAAGCTCTGGCTGTTATCTCTTGTCTGGTGAATTTGTACCTTCAGGAACAGATGAACTGTCCCTTAAAACGATATAAAGAGTTTCCATTAACTCTATTTTGCAGTCTTCAGTGTTGTATTCAAAGAGTTAGCACACTAAAGTAATCACATTTGATTATGTGGAATAGGTTACTCTATAATTTGGACTTGGACGGCAACTACTGTGTGAAAGGAATTTTCTATAAAGTGGATATTTTAAATATATGGATTCTGATCATTGCTTCACAGGGGTACTTGCTGCTGGCACACATTTCCAGTTACCTGTGAGAGATGTCCACTCCTGACCCCCCGATGGGAGGGACACCTCGGCCCGGACCCTCCCCGGGCCCAGGGCCATCTCCGGGAGGCATGCTGGGCCCGAGCCCAGGCCCCTCTCCAGGCTCAGCCCACAGCATGATGGGGCCCAGCCCAGGACCCCCTGGATCTGGACACCCCCACCCTCCACAGGGACCGTCAGGATATCCTCAGGACAACATGCACCAGATGCACAAAGTACTGGACAGTTTTTTGTTTTTATTTTATACCCTGCCTTCATTAAAGTATTTTCCTACAAGTTTGAAATTACAGTAAATCAGTTCCGTAGTGGTTTATGTTCGTCTTTTGATCTGAACGTTTTGCGATTATTTAGTAGCCACTAACATTTCATCCGTTTGCCAAAGATTTTGTAATTGCCTGCTAGTGTTTTGCCAGTCTTAATCTCAATAACTATATTACAAACTAAGACTATTTAAAACTTAATATTGCTTAATTAAATAAAAGTTACAACCTCACATAAACATTTGTCTCATGTATGATTATTTTCCCTCTTTTAATCAGCCCATGGAAGCCATGCATGAGAAGGGAATGCCCGATGACCCCCGCTATGGACAGATGAAGGGCATGGGCATGAGACCAGGGGGGCACAGTGGAATGGGACCCCCTCCAAGTCCCATGGACCAACATTCCCAAGGTAGCATATCACATAATATTGTGTTTTATGTAGCCTGTGTTGTAAGTTCTAGAGAGATGAAACATGAGTAAATACAGTCTGGTGTTAATATTTGTGGTGTGCTCGCAGTCTGCATGCCTTATGGTTGTCAGTTGGAATCCTCAAATAAATTGAGTTGTGTACAAAGTCAACACGCAGTGGGTGAAAGAAAGATTAAAATGAAGGATCTGCTTTTTGTCCCTGAAAAGCCCCACACAGGAAGAACAGATAACTCAGCCACGCAGACATACTGTACTGTTTGTGTGTGTGTGCGTGTGTGAGAAATCCATCCAGCCGGTTTCTCTTCTTGTGTTGCTGCTTGTTTGGCAGCATGAGCAGACAGTAATGGGCTGGGCCACGAGAGGGGCGGGGTTCAGTGGCTTCCCCTTTCAGACAGCAACAAAGGCAGCTGCAAGTACAAAACCACAGAGTCAGTAAGGAAGAAACACACACACATATAGGGACACTAACAGCAATGTGTATGAAATGGAGATGGTTCTATAGGCAAAGAGCACCTTGTATAATTTACATCTGGTCAGTATTTGGACTAAACTAAATGGAACAAAACTGCATGTTACTTAGCTTATAGTCAGTATTTTAATTGTCATCATGACCAAATGTGGCTTAGTTGTTAAAATGCTTTGAAGCTTCTAAACTTTACTCATGGTCAATATGTCCTCTGTATCATATGAAGAACTTTTGAATTGTTTTGTACATACCGATCATGCATCTCTTCTGTGTTCCTCAGGTTACCCCTCTCCATTGGGTGGCTCGGAGCACGCACCTAGCCCTGTCCCAGCCAACGGCCCTCCTTCTGGACCTATGATGCCCGGAGGTCCCTCTGGCCCTGGGGCTGGCCCTATGGAGGGCAGCGGGGACCCTAACCAGGGAATGGGTCAACCTAATCGTGGGGGTCCCCAGGGTCCAGGTGGACCCGGTGGTGCGGGAGGTGGACCTGGTGGACCCACTCCTTTCAACCAGAACCAATTGCACCAACTCAGGGCTCAGATTATGGCCTACAAGATGCTGGCACGCAGTCAGCCGTTACCAGAGCACCTGCAGATGGCTGTGCAGGGGAAGAGGCCCATGCCAGGGATGCAGCAACAGCCCATGCCCAACATGCCGACTTCTACAGGGCCTGGAGTTGGCCCTGGAGCTGCTCCGGGACCAGCTCAGGCCAACTACAACAGACCACATGGTGAGCAAAGTGAAAACCCTCAGGGAGCCTATTTAGTGTATTTTTGTGACGTGCCTTTTATGAAAATGTTATCCAAACATATTTTTAATGTAAGCTTCAAACAAAGAAAGCTGATATCTGTGAAGGCTCAGCAGAGACACCTGGTGGCTGAACATGAATTTGTTTGTTTTTAGCTGTTCCAATGTTTACTAATTACCTGAGATATCAAATTGTTCCTCTTGTTTTAGGCATGGTAGGTCCCAACATGGTGCCTCCTGGACCTGCAGGAGTACCCCCAGGTATGCAAGGCCAGCCTACCAACGGACCCCCTAAATCATGGTCTGAAGGTAAACTTTATCTTGACCTTAGACTCACCTCTGTCAGTGCTGTGTATGTTATGTGCACATGTGGCAAAACTGACTTCTTCTGATTTCTCTCTTCCAGGACCAATGGTGAATGCTGCTGCCCCAGCCAATCCTCCTCAGAAGCTGATTCCACCTCAGCCCACTGGCAGACCCTCTCCTGCTCCTCCCTCTGTGCCCCCCGCTGCCTCCCCAGTAATGCCCCCCCAGACGCAGTCCCCAGGACAGCCTGCCCAGCTCCCTCCCATGATGCTTCACCAGAAGCAGAACCGCATAACACCCATCCAAAAACCTCGTGGGCTGGACCCAGTGGAGATCCTTCAGGAGAGAGAGTACAGGTGAGACAAGGCGGGGAGTAATGTGGTAAAACTGCATCGGTGTTTACACCATACAGCATTTATAGCCATAGCTAGTTCACAGCACCTGTGATTAGATGGGCCTTCATACAAATACACAGCTCAACAGGAAAACGCGTACCAAACAAGACTAAACACAAACAATAATAAAAAAAATAAATAAATAAAACCCTGTTAATGGTCCCACAATTATTCATCACTACATGTTGATCCCTCTTTAAAAGTTGAGTTTAAAATGATCAGATCATAATCTATTTTGAGTTCTGTTTGTAGTTCAACATACTGATCATCTGTATAGAGATTGATGTCTGAGGTTTATTAGCAGAGGACATTACAGTTCCCTAGTTACACCCCTAACATATGAAAAACCTTTTTAAATCCATTGCCCTGTAACCTTTGATTTATTAGTCCTGGGAACTACTGAATGAAAAGCAAATTGTTTTCTTTAAGGGAGCTCTGATCGATCGGTCACTGATCGTAATTGGCCAATAATGGCTTTAACTTTTAACTTTAGTTTGATCGGTGGTCTCTAAAAAGGCAGATCAGATGATGCAATACTCCCCAGTAGGGCTGAACCCGAATATTTGACCGTTGGGTACACATTCGATTTTCAATTTTGAGATTCGATTATTGAGCTTCGATTATTTGCTCTTAATTTCTGTCGAAGCTCAAAAATTGACATTCGGGCCAGCCCTGCTCACCAGCTAAAATGGTTTCACTAAGCGGTCTGAGCAATTTTCACGTTTACACTGGCACGTTTTATCAAAGAAGTTAAATTGGTTTTAATGTCTGTAAATGAGAATACCACGCTTCAGCAAACAAAATTTACCATTAGTCCTTCTAATTGTGGATTATCAGCCTGAAGGCTAGAAAAATTGTAGTTTGAATTTTTTGGTCATCATTAAAATAATCATTTTAAAAAATGTGTTCTTCAGGCTACAGGCCCGTATTGCTCACCGTATCCAGGAGTTGGAGAACCTGCCTGGTTCTCTAGCTGGTGATCTGCGCACCAAGGCCACCATCGAGCTCAAAGCCCTGAGGCTGCTTAACTTCCAGAGACAGGTAGCCATGAAGTCATCTGCAAGAAATGTTTATAGACATTAGACAAGTGTAGCCCGTCATGGTTTTCCCCAGTGGAATAGATGCAGTATTTAATATGTCAACGTTTTTGTATCTACAGCTGCGTCAGGAGGTGGTGGTTTGCATGCGTCGTGACACTGCTTTAGAAACTGCCCTCAACGCTAAGGCCTACAAGCGCAGCAAACGGCAGTCTTTACGTGAGGCCCGCATCACAGAGAAGCTCGAGAAACAGCAGAAGATCGAACAGGAGCGGAAACGTCGCCAGAAACACCAGGTACACCGTGTGAAAAGACTTATGTAGGTGGAGTAAAGAGGGGTAGTTTATAGAACGGTAAAGGATTACAGTTGGCTGTTTGTATAGTTTTCCTGATTGTGTCTAATGAAACCCATGTTCTCTTTTATCTTAGTTCTTTTCACTAGTATTTCCCAAATTGAATAACAGTGCTTGCTTTGTGTCCTCCCTGTTGCTAGGAATACCTCAACAGCATCCTGCAGCACGCCAAGGACTTTAAGGAGTACCATCGCTCCATCACAGCGAAGCTCCAGAAGGCCACCAAAGCTGTCGCCACGTATCATGCCAACACTGAGCGCGAACAGAAGAAAGAGAATGAGCGCATTGAAAAGGAGAGAATGCGGAGGTTGATGGTGAGACTTTAATACTGTAAAAGTCTGTATTTGCTGTTGGATGGACAGTTCCAGAAAGACGTGGAAGTGTTGTTGTTTGAGTGTGTTTATTAGTCCGACACAAGCATCTCACGCCTCTGTGAATCTCTTCCCAGGCTGAAGATGAAGAAGGCTATCGTAAACTTATTGACCAAAAGAAAGACAAGCGTCTGGCCTACCTGCTGCAGCAGACAGACGAGTACGTGGCCAACCTCACTGAGCTGGTGCGAGCCCACAAAGCCGTACAAGCTCTCAAGGAGAAGAAAAAGAAGAAGAAAAAGAAGGTAAATCTTTAGGACGCCCATTAGTGTTGTGTCTTTGTTAGTTGAAATTTCACTTTTACATTTACGCTTTTAATTTATTTATTTAAAAATGTATATATTTTTTCAGAAGCCAGAGCCTGTGGAGGGTGGTGCTCCTGCCCTGGGGCCTGATGGAGAGGTGAGTGTGAGATGATAATATTGACTGATATTTCTATAACATGCTTATTACTCTTTACAGTATTGATGTTTCCCTTATTTCCTCTCTTCTCCCAGCCTTTAGATGAGACCAGTCAAATGAGTGACCTACCGGTGAAGGTCATCCATGTGGACAGTGGAAAGATCCTGACTGGGGTTGAAGCACCTAAGGCGGGCCAACTGGAGGCCTGGCTTGAAATGAACCCAGGGTCAGTGTCACGCCTGCCTAATAATAACTTAAGCTAAGGAGATATTCACACCGTGGAAAGGTTTAAATTCTAATGGTAACGCATGAAGCTGATGTTAAGGAAAAAAGTTACAACACATATTTTTGAGTGGTACATAAATGAACAATTGTCCAACAGAAAAAAGACAAACACGGTACGTCTCTGTAAATGTTTTCTTACCTTGTCCAAAACACTTTCTTTTTTGCAGATATGAAGTAGCGCCGCGCTCAGACAGTGAAGACAGTGGTTCAGAAGAGGAGGAGGAGGAGGAGGTACATAAGACTCTGATCCCTATGTCAAAGCAAAATGGTCACCAACTGTTTTCTGACCTCACTCCCCTCCTACTGTATTTCTCTTTGTTAGGAGGATGAAGAGGAGCAGCCTCACCCCTCGTCAGCTCCAGCAGAGGAGAAGAAGAAGATTCCTGACCCTGACAGTGAAGAAGTATCTGAAGTGGACGTCCAGCACATCATTGAGTAAGATGGAACCCCCGAGACTTTGGCATTATTACTTCCTGCTTCACCGCCATCTTTGTTGCCATTAAATTAATTAAGTCTATAACAACTAGGTCATGATTCATTTACACCAAGACCCCTTCAAGGTATCTATATGTTATCTTTGTTTTCTTTTCATATCATAGTTGTTTTAATTTGCAGTTTTTTGGCCTCCCTTTCTGTTTCCACCAGACACGCCAAGCAGGATGTAGATGATGAGTACGGTAATGCAGCTTTCAACCGAGGCCTCCAGTCCTACTACGCTGTGGCTCATGCTGTCACTGAGAAAGTGGACAAACAGTCCTCGCTGCTGGTCAATGGGCAGCTCAAGCAATACCAGGTATTCAACCAGAACATACTGTAAAGAGTAGAATAATATTATTTATTATTATTATTATTATTACTTTTAGGATTACATGCTTTCATTTGTAGGGAAATCTGACAAGGTGGTTTAATGAGTTGAGTAAACTGAAGCTTGCTTTGACCCGTTTCTGTGCAGATCAAAGGTTTGGAGTGGCTGGTGTCGCTTTACAACAACAACTTGAATGGCATCCTGGCTGATGAGATGGGTCTAGGAAAAACGATCCAGACCATTGCACTCATTACTTACCTCATGGAGTACAAGCGCCTCAATGGGCCCTTCCTCATCATTGTACCTCTCTCGTAAGCTCCAACACAGTTCCCTGCAGGTTTATCTGTGAAAACACAAACTTAAAGACATTAAGTACAGAAAGTTGTATGAGTTGTATTTCTATGTTCATATATTGAGCAGAGTAGAAACTTTGTGTTGTCTTTTGTTTTCAGTACTCTATCAAACTGGGTGTATGAGTTTGATAAGTGGGCCCCATCTGTAGTCAAAGTCTCCTACAAGGTCAGTGGTACTTACTTGGATATTCTGTCATGAAAAAAGACTGTAAAACCCAAGTCAGTTACACATTCAATGATTTTTCTGTTGTTGAACATTAATAGAAAGCAATCTTGTTCATTCACAGGGGTCTCCAGCTGCTCGTCGTGCATTCGTTCCCATCTTGCGCAGTGGCAAGTTCAATGTGCTGCTCACCACGTACGAGTACATTATTAAAGATAAGCAAGTGCTAGCAAAGGTAAGGAAGTATCCTCAGATTTAGTTTTAGGTCACACCTACTGTGTATTCGTTCATGCATCAGGTGCTCAGTCTTTTGTTTCTCTCTCTAACTTCTATATTTCCTCCCAAAGCTTCGTTGGAAGTACATGATTGTGGACGAGGGCCATCGTATGAAGAACCACCACTGTAAACTGACCCAGGTCTTGAACACACACTACTTGGCCCCACGGCGTCTGCTGCTTACAGGCACTCCGCTGCAGAATAAGCTACCTGAGCTCTGGGCACTGCTGAACTTCCTCCTGCCCACCATTTTCAAGAGCTGCAGTACATTTGAGCAGTGGTTCAATGCCCCCTTTGCCATGACTGGAGAAAAGGTGAGTTATGGTTCAGTGTAATGGATGTGGTTGCGGAGCTGAGATCATACAAATACTTACACATACCAGGTAGTATTTTCAAATAGACCTCAATAAAACAATGAGCGGTAACATGAATACATTTTT
Organism: Micropterus dolomieu; assembly: GCF_021292245.1. NCBI lineage: Eukaryota > Metazoa > Chordata > Actinopteri > Centrarchiformes > Centrarchidae > Micropterus > Micropterus dolomieu. The sequence continues at coordinate 7,670,974 of NC_060151.1, forward strand.
TTTATTTTTTTATTTCCCCTCAAGGTTGACCTGAATGAAGAAGAGACCATTCTGATCATTCGACGTTTACACAAGGTGCTCAGGCCCTTCTTGCTGCGCCGGCTCAAGAAAGAAGTCGAGGCCCAGCTGCCTGAGAAGGTCAGCTTTTACTTAACTTGCTTGTTAATCGCTTCCACTGAGATAAAATTCTGCTCTTCGTGGTTTCATTCCTGCATTGATATTTATGCTGTATGCCCTTGATTATATAAATGTCAATATTGTGAAAATATTTTTTCATGCAATTGAATTGTCAGTGTTTAAGTCAGTTAGGCCAGATTTACATTTCCATTACGCTATGCTAACTATTTCAACTGTTTGCTCATACAGTTAAGCTGCTTTGTAAACTATTTAGTCGTACAGTACATTAATAAACAAAAAAAAACAGTATTTCATTACTTCAAGCTTACTATTTCAACTGTTTTATTATTTTTTTTTATTTAACCAATTCGACTGTTTATCTGTACAATTTCGCTAACTATGACACCAGCTGCTTTTTCAACAGTCAGTTTTAACACACTCCTTAACACACACATGGACATTTTTGAAATCAAATAATTGATATAATTTGTGGGGTTTTCTCCTTATTTCTGTATAGGTGGAGTATGTGATAAAATGCGACATGTCAGCCCTACAGAGGGTTTTGTACAGACACATGCAGGCCAAGGGAGTCTTGCTCACAGATGGCTCAGAAAAAGACAAGAAGGTAAGGAAGGTTTTATTATTATTTTTTTATTGTATTGGTGAAACCTTATTTGTAGACATTTAAAGTATAGTACAATTAATGTTATTTCAAAGTTAAAAGAATTATTGCAAATTAAAAGGTTTTTTTTCCCTTCTAAATTTTCTAGGGTAAAGGTGGCACGAAGACCCTGATGAACACTATCATGCAACTGAGAAAGATTTGCAACCACCCCTACATGTTCCAGCACATTGAGGTAACAAACAAAAGCTCCACCTTAATTAGGCCATTACTAAACATTTTTCTCCAATGTACACTAGGAAAGCAAAATCAGTTGCCGAGTACAGATGGAATTCATAGCACAATTAATGTGACCATTTTTTGTTTGATTTACAGGAGTCGTTCTCTGAGCATCTTGGTTATTCTGGTGGAATTGTGAGCGGGTACGTAAAGCTAAAGATCTCGTGTGTTTGTACTACACATGTTTTCTTGTGTGGAAGTGTGTTGTATAATGGCTCATTCTTCCTCATATTGCTCATCCTGCCTGTCCAGCCCTGACCTGTACCGCTCCTCTGGGAAGTTTGAACTGCTGGATCGCATCCTGCCCAAGCTGAGGGCCACCAACCACAAAGTGCTGCTTTTCTGTCAAATGACCTCACTCATGACCATCATGGAGGACTACTTTGCCTACCGTAACTTCAAGTACCTTCGTCTGGATGGTGAGAAACCCCTGACCAAGGCCAACGTTTGGGCTATTAGTTATTTGTGTTCTCTTATGAGAATACCAAATGGGCAACAGCCATTCCTTTAAGTATTTTCTATGGAATAATTAAGATTCACACTTTTAACACTCCAATCTTTCCCCCTCCCATAGGAACCACCAAGGCAGAGGACCGTGGCATGCTGCTGAAGACATTCAATGACCCGGCCTCTGAGTACTTTGTGTTCCTGCTCAGCACCAGGGCAGGAGGCCTGGGCCTCAACCTGCAGTCTGCTGACACAGTCATTATCTTTGACAGTGACTGGAATCCACACCAGGTACTCAAATGCAAATATATGTCGGCATCAACACAGGTCTCAGTTATTGCAATTAATATAGTGCAGTAGATAAATGGTACAATAAAATACCATCTACATTATGTGACATTTTTTGGAAGGTTACGGTGCATCTGACACACAACACCATAAATGTGTTCATTGTCACCACACACAATCACTCCTAAACTAATCATGTGTGCGTACTCCTACAGGACTTGCAGGCCCAGGACAGAGCCCATCGAATTGGTCAGCAGAACGAGGTGCGCGTGCTCCGCCTCTGCACCGTCAACAGCGTGGAGGAAAAGATCCTGGCAGCGGCCAAGTACAAACTGAACGTGGACCAGAAGGTCATCCAGGCCGGCATGTTCGACCAGAAGTCTTCAGGCTATGAACGTCGAGCCTTTTTACAGGCCATTCTGGAGCACGAGGAACAGGACGAGGTCGGGGCTCGAGGAGGCTGCCGCTCTAGGGGGGCGTGGGTGGGTGTGATCCGAACCTGTTCCGACAATGCCCACCCACCCACATCCACCTGTGCGCTGCTCCACCTCTTCATTCTCTGCTTTTTTTTCTCCTTTTCTCAGGATTTGTGAGCTTTCATCAATCCACACATCTCCATTTCTCACATATGTATTCCTTCTACTACACAAACCTTTGATGATTGATATACTTTCACACTAGTTTGACATCTTTCCCCTTTTCATTCCACTTTTTTCTCTTTCTGCTGTTGGCTTTTTTTCTTTTTAATGCTCAAATGTTTTTCTATTCTATTTCTATTTTCTATTGATAACTCCATTGGTAACCAGTTGAATGTGCTAAGCTATACTCAGGTAATACAGACCTAAAAGTGAGATTTTGTGATGTAAGGTAAATGGTAACATGCATTGAATGATTTTCTTTTTTCTTCCCTTTTTTTTTAATGTAGGTAAGAGTCATTAGTTCAGAGACTTGGCTCTGAGGTGCCACATAAATTTGCCAGTGGTCTTTTGTCACTCACGCTGTCATTTGTTTGCAGGAGGAAGACGAGGTGCCCGATGATGAGACTGTCAACCAAATGATCGCCAGAAGTGAAGAGGAGTTTGAACAGTTCATGGTTAGTCCCAGTTCCATATCAGTTAATAGATGCTTTGTCATTTTCTAATCCACTAACCCATGCGGCGGTGTTGTTTATTTTTTCCAGCGCATGGATCTAGACAGACGCCGCGAGGAGGCCCGCAACCCTAAGAGGAAACCTCGTCTGATGGAGGAGGACGATATGCCCAGCTGGATTTTGAAAGATGACGCTGAGGTGGAGAGGCTAACTTGTGAAGAGGAGGAGGAGAAGATGTTTGGCAGAGGATCCCGCCAACGTAAGGAAGTGGACTACAGCGACTCACTCACTGAGAAACAATGGCTCAAGGTGGGATGTTAACATGTGTAGTTACGGAGGCATTAAGAAAAAGAGTTTTGACCTGATTTAGCTCAATGAGAAATTCTCCTCACCACAGGCCATAGAAGAGGGAAATCTAGAGGATATCGAGGAGGAAGTGCGCCACAAAAAGACAACCAGAAAGCGCAAGCGAGACCGCGACCATGACATCGGCCCGGCCACGCCCAGCTCCAGCAGCGGCCGAGGGAGGGAGAAGGACGAGGAGGTGAAGAAAGCAAAGAAGCGCGGTCGTCCGCCTGCTGAGAAGCTCTCTCCCAACCCTCTTTCCCTCACTAAGAAGATGAAGAAGATCGTGGATGCTGTCATCAAATATAAGGATGGGTGAGAACCGTATTTCTACAAGCATATTAGCTAAATTTATGACCACACTGAGAGAGAACCTTATCTGTCCACAAAAAAAAATATATATATATATATATATATATATATATATATAAATAAATGTGACTGTGACTAAAATCCAAAGAAACCCTTTTTATTAAGTGGTAGATTCAGCATTGACTCTCACATACTAAGATCCCAGCTGCCTTGTCTCAGCAGTAATGGGCGGCAGCTGAGCGAAGTCTTCATCCAGCTGCCTTCTCGCAAGGAGTTGCCTGAGTACTATGAGCTCATCCGCAAACCAGTGGACTTCAGAAAGATCAAGGTAAGGATAAAACACCTACCTGCTCTGCATGTTAATATGACAACGGTTTACCAGTTGTTCTGATTATCTGCTGTAATCGGACTGCTGCCTTCTGTTGTTCCCTCCTTCCACCAGGAGAGGATCCGCAGCCATAAGTACCGGAGCCTGAACGACCTAGAGAAGGATGTGATGCTGCTTTGTCAAAATGCCCAGACTTTCAACCTGGAGGGGTCTCTGGTGAGTTAAGCCAGAAGCACACACTCGCCAATGTTGGACACGTGTGGGCAATTTAGACACCGACCAAACTTTCTTTGTCAAAATAAGTGCAATAGGCTTAAAGTTGCTAGCATTTTTATGAAGTTAGTAAGAATAATAGATCATCTGGAAAATGCTTACTAGAGCCCAAGAATTCTGTTATAATCTCTGCACTGCAGAGTAACATGGTTACTTCCTGTAAACCTTTCAGATCTATGAGGACTCCATCGTGCTGCAGTCCGTCTTCACCAGTGTGAGACAGAAGATCGAGAAGGAGGACGAGAGTGAAGGAGAGGAAAGTGAGGAAGAGGAGGAGGAGCCAGATGAAGGCTCGGAGTCTGAATGTGAGTATCAACAACAGTGTTTGTTGTCATAAATAATCGGCCCGGGTAAAGCACTATTAACATGAATGTGTTCATGATCTTTGACTTCTGCCAGCTCGTTCGGTGAAGGTGAAGATTAAGCTGAGCCGGAAAGAGAAAGGGGATCGCGGAGGAAAAGGACAACGACGGAGGGGCCGTGGTGCCCGGGCAAAACCTGTGGTGAGCGACGACGACAGTGAGGAGGAACAGGAAGAGGTGAGACAAGAGGTGCACATACGAGAATAACATCATAAACCTTAAACATCTTCTCTCTGAATGAAACACTGAGAATGTTAGTATAAAGAGGCACCTTTTTACTGAAGCTAGGGTGGGTAATGTTGGGGAAACTAGCAAGAGACGGCTAGATTTTTAAAGTATCCAACTGAAAAAGTCCACCCCTCACCTCAGGCCCCCATCCAAAGCCTCTCCCCTGAAACACATTTTCATGCACAATGAGTGC
>NC_060151.1:7675957-7681123 GCF_021292245.1 Micropterus dolomieu
AGATTGTGTAGAAAGAGAGATTGAAACAGAAAGCCCATCAGCTGTAGTAGAGGGGTGTGTTCTACTCTCTGTGAGAGGAACTTGACCTCACCTGCGCTCTTGTTTACATTAATTCTGTTTCTGTCAAGGGATACAAGAGGAATTTCTACCTCTCTCCAGTGTGTACTATCTTTTCAATCAATCTGTTTCATGAAGGTGTGAAAGAGAGGAGGGGGAGGGTGTGTGTATTGTAATGTCATGAGAGGTCACCAGGGCGCGGCTGTGCAACATAACTGAGCAAACAGGCAAAAGGAAGGTTCAAAAGAAGTTTTATTCTTCAGTCCATAGGTTATCAACAGGCAACTCAGGTAAACTCTTAAATCATAATCACAGCCCAGTCCCAGCTTAAAACATCACAGTGGAGAAATATAATTCCTCAACGTTAAGTGTCTGTTTTCCTCTTCTAAACACGTCTTCTTCCCCTTCCCAGTTCCTTCCAGCTGTGTGCTCGTTGTTCTTCAGCTTTCTTTGTTCTGCTTCCCCTCGGGATCCAAAGTCCGGCTTTAAGGCAGCTTAGGAACCTACACCTGAGTGGTGAGGCATTCTAGCAGATGGACTGTGTGCAATGGCTGCCATTTTGTGATGAGGCAGCCAATCCTGTAAGGGAAACATAGCACCCCTCTACTGCAAGTGCCCTGGTGATGCCACGCATCCCTCTCCCCAGGCCTGAGGTCCTTGGCAGGGTGACTGAGGTCCAGAAGGCGTCACAGCCGGACAGGGCATCTGCCTTTCTATGGCGTCCCGGCCTGAGAAGTTAACAGGCTGGAGGCTTAAGAACCACCTAGTTACCCTGCTGTTTTTCTCTTTGCCTTCCAGGGTTTGATCCGCTCAATGGTGTCCCCCAAGTACGTTGTTTCACTGAAGGCCAGCTTACATTTGTTGAGATTCGCCATCTTGCCTGTGTGTCAGAGAGACTCCTGAACTTTCTGCATGCGAGGAAAAGGGCTTTCCCAGTCTGGGCTCTGAATTACATCATCCAAACAGGCAGATTCATATTCTTCATGGGGCAAGTGCTTGATCCATCAATCGCTGGAAGGTTGTGGGAGCTCCAAAAAGACCAAAGGACATCATCCGGTACTGTCAAAGGCCTCCTGGAGTGGCAATGGCAGTAAGGCAGTCTGCTCCGTTGATGCAGACAAGGCAACCTGCCCATGCAAATATTTTTATGAAGTCATTACAGAAATGTACTGTGTTGGCAGGCTTGACCTGAACAGGCACTTTTGGACTCATAAGACAGAGCTTTTAGAAAAAGGTCCATAACCAGGGTCTTTATAATGACAGCTGGGCTTTTCTTGTCTCATTCTAGACACGTTTTAGTCACTCAAATCAGTTCCCCTGAATCACCACTCTTACTACATGTCCCCTGGTGGTGCCGCAGTATGTGTGTTCATGTTTTGAGACGGGGACACACAGCAATCTGCAAACATCTCATCAGGAAATTAGAGGTTAACTCTGGCACAGTTTGGTAAATGTTTCACAGTCGGTCACCCAAAGGACCCAGATTTAGCAGAGGCTTGAAAATTCCTTGTCACTTCTTATTAAATGCACCCCAATGTGCAGTACAGTGTGGTTAGGGGTGGGTGGGTTCACTCTCTGGAAAAGGCCAGCATTAGACGGAAAAGGAAACGTGTCTTGTATAGTACAATGCTCTGGCGTTGAATAAGCTATTTTGATGTTGTCCTGGCATCTCTTTCAATTATTGTGATGTTCCTCAGATGCCTTTTTGGAGGAGGATAGTGACTCGTGTGTAAAAGCACTCGCGGAGATCATTCCGTTTCGTTCTAATACAAGATTTATTACGTCAAAATAAAACAAATTCTCCGTGGTTGACTTTCAATAGAACCTTTAAACTCTTCAAAATATCTTACAATACAGTCACTAATTGTTTCAGTCCTCCTCTCTCTAACTCAAACAAAGGAACTCCCAAGCTGCCACCTCATTGTACCTATTACCTAGTGAGGGGGAGTCAAGGTAATCATTTTTACCGACATTAGCCAATTGTTATTTCCAAAGTTTCCTAAATCAAAATCCATAATTAAATTTCTTGATCTCAATTTTAACAGAAAGAATAATATATATCTGCTATAATCTGCTTTGTGCTATTCCACTTGCTTCTTTGTTGCATGATTAGCAAATACTCCTTTGTCCATCGTTTCCTAATAGATCTGCAAGTTACTGTGCTTGTCGCCATCTTATTCTTGAGTAAAGATTTTTCCTTTCAAAAAAAGTCCTGGTGGCATTATTGCTTTAGCTTTTAACTGAAGTAGTTGGTTTGGGGTGAGTGATTCCAGATCATTAGGATCACTTGAAACAGTTATCGGCATGTCGTTCAGGATAGCCTCTATCATCCAGTGTTTGCTGCTTCAAAACTGACACCAGGATTTTTATGACCAGTCTGATCAGCCTTTCCCACACTCCGCTGTGGTGAGCTCCAAAAGGTGGGGTTAAATGTCCATTTTACTTCATCAGACAGTAATGCATTTTGAATCTTCTGGTGATTAGTTCCTGCAGAGCATCCTTCAGCTCCTTTTGTGCGCCGATAAAGTTAGTTCCATTATCCGCCCTTATACTTACAACTGGTCCTCGTCTGCATATGAATCTGCGTATAGCATTTATGCAGGAGTCTGTGGTTAGGAAGTTTGCTATCTCCGTATGGATTGCTCGACTTACAAGACATGTAAAGATTACTCCCCACCGTTTCACCTGAGCCCGGCCCCTCTTCACCTCTATGGGACCGAAGTAGTCGATGCCAACATGACTAAAAGGTGGTAGGTCTGGCTGCACACGATCTTCTAGTAGATCCGCCATTTTTGGTTTTCCAGGGTTTGCCTGCATACATCTGCAGAAAATGCAGTCTCTGATGATTTTCCTGGATAGAGAGTTGACATGAGGTAGCCAGGATCTTTGCCTTAGTCTGGATAACATATGGCTTCTACCAGAGTGTCCCACTTGACAATGGATGTGTTGTAGGATCAGATAAGATACTTTAGATAAGATAGCTTTGTTCATCCAGCCCCCTACTCTCAAAATGCCTTCATCAATAACTGGATGTAGTTTGTAGATGGGGCTTTTCGAACTGAGCTGTTTTCCTTTCTCTAGTTGAGTGAGCTCATAACTGAAGTAGAGTCTTTGCTCAAAGCGGATGATAGATTTTTCGGCTTCTTTAAATTTCTTCCAGAGACAGATTTTGCATTCCATCAGCTTCTTTAAGAGGTTTAATTCTTTCCTTTCCTTGGATGTCTGAACCATCCAGACCCATCTTTCAGGCCAGTTTTCCTTCTCTCACTCAGCAGTCGAAGTACTTTTTTCACCTTTAATATCCAAGCTGTAGCTCTCCAAAGGCAGTTCCATGACGCGTAGCACTCAATAAATGCACAAGTTGGATCTTTGTTTTCAGCACTCACAACGTTAACTGTGATGCTCCTTTTCACCTCAGGATCATCCGGTGGAATTTCCCCTGGACTTTGTGAAGTCTTTCATCGGCTGGATTGTTTCTTGAATTTATGGGTTTCCATTGGGTTTCGTGGGAGAGGTCATGGATTACTGCTATTCTGTTTGACACAAATGTATGAAATCTTTTCGTTTGGTTATGGATGTATTTCAATACAGATGTGCTGTCTGTCCAGAAAGTTTGTGAATCTAACGTAGCTTGCTGTTCCATAACCGGACTCACTTTCATCACAAAAGTGATGAAGTTTGGCTGTCTTAACAGGGTCAAAGTTTTCAGGTTTCATACACCTTTTCACCTGGAATCCACTCAGCTGATTTAACTCTTCAATCCATCTCTGCCAGGGCCTTTTAAGTTCCTCTGAGATAACTTGATCCCATCCACATTTTGTGCTGCAGAGCTCTTGGAGGATTTGTTTGGCCTTAAGGATAAAGGGTGAGAGGAAACCCAATGGATCATAAATTGAGCTTACTGTGGAGAGGATACTTCTTGTGGCAGGCCGATTTTTTACAGCCACTTTGAAGGTGAAAGCGTCACACTCCGTGTTCCAGTGGATTCCAAGGGCTCTCTCAGTTGGGGCTTCTTCCATCATTTCATCTTTATCCAAATTCAGTACCTTTACTAGTTTGGCTCTATGATGCTCAGGGATGGTTGCCATAACTTTACAATTATTGCTGATCCACTTGGTCAATGTGAAACCTCCTTTGCTGCAGGCATCTCCAAGATCCTTGGTTAGCTTAATGGCCTTGTCCACGGTTGCCACAGACTTGAGGCAGTCGTCTATATAAAAGTTGGATTTCATTGTCTTAGTTACCTCCTTGTCATACTTATCCTGGTTGTCCATGGCATTTTGGCGCAGGGTAAAGTTAGCAATGCTCGGAGAAGACACGGCGCCAAGAAGGTGGACTTTCATTCTGTAGACCTCTAGTGGTTGGGCTGATATCGCTATTGGGGCACCATAGAAATCTTAAGAAGTCCCTGAGATCTTCATCCACCTGCACTTGGTAGAACATTGCCTTGATGTCTGCCATGACAGCGATCTTTTCCTGGTGAAACCGTAATAAAACTCTAATGAGGGTGTTAGTTAAGTCAGGACCTTGAAGTAGTAACGTTAGTGAATTCAAGTAAGTTAACTGTTATATAATATATAGATGTGTGTGTATATATATATAATATCTATATAATAATATAGCGCCAATTCAGTCCGACTGACATTGTTCATCTTCACATCCTTTTCACTACTGAAAGTTGATTTGTTTGTATGTTTTCTGTTATAGATGCCCTGATTGAACCAATGGAGACAGAAGTCTTTGACTTTGCCCAGGCAGCACAAAAGTGGCTTCCTATGCTCCAGACCTGGTGGGTGGACAGAGCAGAACAGGAGTAGTGAATAATTTTTTTGATTCCATAAATTCAATTCAATTCAATTTTATTTATATAGCGCCAAATCACAACAACAGTTATCTCACAGCGCTTTCCATAAAAGAGCAGGTATAGACCGTACTCTATGATGCTATTTACAGAAGCCCAACAGTTCCCACCAAGAGCAAGCACTAGGCGACAGAGGCAAGGAAAAACTTCCTTTTAAGAGGCAGAAACCTCGAGCAGAAACATGGCTCAGGGTGGGCGGCCATCTGCCTCGACCGGTTGGGGTGAAGGAGAGAGAGGGAGAGAGAGAG
>NC_060151.1:7681143-7682497 GCF_021292245.1 Micropterus dolomieu
CTGTTGTGGGAGCAGCTTGACCGTATGGTACGCAAGAAGTGCCCATCCAACCAATCCAACTTGTGGGAGCTGCTTCTGGAAGCGTGGGGTGCAATTTCTCCAGATTACCTCAACAAATTAACAGCTAGAATGCCAAAGGTCTGCAATGCTGTAATTGCTGCAAATGGAGGATTCTTTGACGAAAGCAAAGTTTGATGTAAAAAAGATCTTATTTCAAATACAAATCATTATTTCTAACCTTGTCAATGTCTTGACTCCATTTTCTATTCATTTCACAATGTATGGTGGTGAATAAGTGTGACTTTTCAGGAAAACACAAAATTGTTTGGGTGACCCCAAACTTTTGAACGGTAGTGTATATATAATATCTATATAATAATATAGCGCCAATTCAGTCCGACTGACATTGTTCATCTTCACATCCTTTTCACTACTGAAAGTTGATTTGTTTGTATGTTTTCTGTTATAGATGCCCTGATTGAACCAATGGAGACAGAAGTCTTTGACTTTGCCCAGGCAGCACAAAAGTGGCTTCCTATGCTCCAGACCTGGTGGGTGGACAGAGCAGAACAGGAGTAGTGAATAATTTTTTTGATTCCATAAATTCAATTCAATTCAATTTTATTTATATAGCGCCAAATCACAACAACAGTTATCTCACAGCGCTTTCCATAAAAGAGCAGGTATAGACCGTACTCTATGATGATATTTACAGAAGCCCAACAGTTCCCACCAAGAGCAAGCACTAGGCGACAGAGGCAAGGAAAAACTTCCTTTTAAGAGGCAGAAACCTCAAGCAGAAACATGGCTCAGGGTGGGCGGCCATCTGCCTCGACCGGTTGGGGTGAAGGAGAGAGAGGGAGAGAGAGAGAGGGCAAGAGAGAGAGAGAGAGAGAGAGAGGAACAGAGAGGAAGAGGGCAGGAGAGGAACAGAGAGAAAAAGAGAGGGATGGAAGGAGAGAGAGGGGAGGGAGGCAGCCTACACAATATACACACAGAGGTACAGACAGTAAAGGTGATGTTGCTATAGACTAAGTGAAAAATGTTACAGATATTTATAGTAGTGTTAATGATAATAATCGTAATGTTAATTATTATAATAACAATAATAACAATAGGACTAGTAACAATAGTTGTTGTAGCAGAGGGTGCCGAGCAGGAACACGGGGGCAGCAGGTGACCCGCAACCACAGATCCAGACTCCACAGCTCCAGAGCCAGAAACACCTGCAGGAAGTAATAGGAGGAGAGAGGAGAGGGACGAGAAAGCACAAGACTACCGGAAAGGGGAGAAGTTGTGTTAGTAATATGCAATAATGGGATGAGGTTGCATACAGAGGGAGAGAAAGTAGAGG
>NC_060151.1:7682597-7684184 GCF_021292245.1 Micropterus dolomieu
TGTCTGCCTCCTGAACCCAAACTGGAACCTGGTTCCACAGGAGAGGAGCTTGATAGCTGAACGCTCTGGCTCCCATTCTACTTTTGGAGACTCTAGGAACCACAAGTAACCCTGCATTCTGGGAGCGCAGTGCTCTGGTGGGGTAGTAAGGTACTATGAGCTCTTTAAGATAAGATGGTGCCTGACCATTAAGAGCTTTTTAGGTAAGAAGAATGATTTTAAATTCTATTCTGGATTTTACTGGAAGCCAATGCAAAGAAGCTAAAACAGGAGAAATATGATCTCTTTTCCTGGTTCCTGTCAGAACACGTGCTGCAGCATTCTGGATCAGCTGAAGAGTCTTAATGGACTTTTTCAAGCAGCCTGATAATAAAGAATTGCAGTAATCCAGTCTAGAAGTAACAAAATAAATAAACTCTAGTATTTTTTTAACTGATTAATTCTTTTCTGTGGTTTAGTATTGGTTGAAATACCATTGAAGGCATGTTGATTGTTAGTTAGGCCTATCATTTCAGCGTTGTTTCAATAGTAATATTGGTTGAAATAACACTGAGGTCACGTTGATTTTTAGTTAGCTATGATTTCAACGTGGTTTCAATATTAAAAAAGGGTGCAAAATGACGATGAATCAACATCATCTGATGTTGATTCAATGAAATTAGCGTTGACAGCAGAATGTTGATTCAACATAGTTTCAACGTTGTTTCAATAGTAATATTGGTTGAAATACCATTGAAGTCACGTTGATTTTAATTTAGGCTTTGATTTCAACATTGTTTCAGTAGTAAGATTGGTTGAAATAATATTGAAGTCACATTGAAAAATGGTGCAAAATAATGATAAATCAACATCAGAGTCTGATGTTGATTTAATTAAATTAGCGTGGAGAGCAGAATTCTGATTCAACATAGTTTCAGTAATGTTTGCTATCTGGGTCCTGGTCACCCAATTTCTGGGTAGGGCATACGCCCCTGTTAACCATGTATGGCAGTAAGAGAGGGTTAGAAATTAGTTAGGCTAATTAGAATTAGCCTCCAGGGATTGAAACTTAACTACAATGTATCCAAATACTCTTTGTGCGTGTGCGTCTCTCCTACCTCTCTGAAAGGGTTAAACACAGTAAAATCCATCTCTACAGAACTCCGCCTCACAATTGTTGGGACTGTTTGGCCTCCGAAATCACACCACTCCAGATCCCGCCTTCTCCCTCTCGGCCCCCTCTTGGCCCCACCCACTACGAGACCACATTGAAATGGGTCTGATGTTGTTGTCAAACAGTAGGAGTGTGGAGAGCATCCATCCTCAGATCTTCTCGCAGGAGCATCTCTAATACAGCAGAGCACAAGCAGGCCAACAACTAGAGCCTTCTACTACTGGTGCAGTGTCAAACAGCAGTCACATTACTGACAGTGTTGCATAAAGGCTAATATAAAAAGTCACATCTGAGACCTAACAGGCTTCAGTGTAGATGCATCTTCCAGTGGGGCTGAACAACATGGGACGGCCGCGTTACGCGTCATTGTTGTTTCTTATCTGCTCCCTTGTTCAGACAAGTAAGTTCGAATTTCCTTTACTTCAACTTGAGCA